>NW_027066057.1:0-19807 GCF_032884065.1 Artemia franciscana
CCTTTAATCACATTCTTTACCATGTGCAATCATAAAATAGTCTAATATCTTCATTTTTTCAACATACGTAGCTATTACCCTCAAAAACTAAAACTTTTGAAATAGGAAAAGAGCCTTTAATCACATTCTTTACCATGTGCAATCATAAAATTGTCTAATATCTTCATTTTTTCCACAGACAAAGCTATTACCCTCGAAAACTAAAACTTTTGAAATAGGAAAAGAGCCTTTAATCACATTCTTTACCATTTGCAATCATAAAATAGTCTAATATCTTCATTTTTTCAACATACGTAGCTATTACCCTCGAAAACTAAAACTTTTGACATAGGAAAAGAGCCTTTAATCAAATTCTTTACCATTGCAATCATAAAATAGTCTAATATCTTCATTTTTTCAACATACGTAGCTATTACCCTCGAAAACTAAAACTTTTGACATAGGAAAAGAGCCTTTAATCACATTCTTTACCATTTGCAATCATAAAATAGTCTAATATCTTCATTTTTTCAACATACGTAGCTATTACCCTCGAAAACTAAAACTTTTGAAATAGGAAAAGAGCCTTTAATCACATTCTTTACCATTTGCAATCATAAAATAGTCTAATATCTTCATTTTTTCAACATACGTAGCTATTACCCTCGAAAACTAAAACTTTTGAAATAGGAAAAGAGCCTTTAATCACATTCTTTACCATTTGCAATTATAAAATAGTCTAATATCTTCATTTTTTCAACATACGTAGCTATTACCCTCGAAAACTAAAACTTTTGACATAGGAAAAGAGCCTTTAATCACATTCTTTACCATGTGCAATCATAAAATAGTCTAATATCTTCATTTTTTCAACATACGTAGCTATTACCCTCGAAAACTAAAACTTTTGAAATAGGAAAAGAGCCTTTAATCACATTCTTTACCATTTGCAATCATAAAATAGTCTAATATCTTCATTTTTTCAACATACGTAGCTATTACCCTCGAAAACTAAAACTTTTGAAATAGGAAAAGAGCCTTTAATCACATTCTTTACCATTTGCAATCATAAAATAGTCTAATATCTTCATTTTTTCAACATACGTAGCTATTACCCTCGAAAACTAAAACTTTTGACATAGGAAAAGAGCCTTTAATCACATTCTTTACCATTTGCAATCATAAAATAGTCTAATATCTTCATTTTTTCAACATACGTAGCTATTACCCTCGAAAACTAAAACTTTTGAAATAGGAAAAGAGCCTTTAATCACATTCTTTACCATTTGCAATCATAAAATAGTCTAATATCTTCATTTTTTCAACATACGTAGCTATTACCCTCGAAAACTAAAACTTTTGAAATAGGAAAAGAGCCTTTAATCACATTCTTTACCATTTGCAATCATAAAATAGTCTAATATCTTCATTTTTTCAACATACGTAGCTATTACCCTCGAAAACTAAAACTTTTGAAATAGGAAAAGAGCCTTTAATCACATTCTTTACCATGTGCAATCATAAAATAGTCTAATATCTTCATTTTTTCAACATACGTAGCTATTACCCTAGAAAACTAAAACTTTTGACATAGGAAAAGAGCCTTTAATCACATTCTTTACCATTTGCAATCATAAAATAGTCTAATATCTTCATTTTTTCACGGACAAAGCTATTACCCTCGAAAACTAAAACTTTTGAAATAGGAAAAGAGCCTTTAATCACATTTTTTACCATTTGCAATCATAAAATAGTCTAATATCTTCATTTTTTCAACATACGTAGCTATTACCCTCGAAAACTAAAACTTTTGAAATAGGAAAAGAGCCTTTAATCACATTCTTTACCATTTGCAATCATAAAATTGTCTAATATCTTCATTTTTTCAACATACGTAGCTATTACCCTCGAAAACTAAAACTTTTGAAATAGGAAAAGAGCCTTTAATCACATTCTTTACCATTTGCAATCATAAAATTGTCTAATATCTTCATTTTTTCACATACAGCTATTACCCTCGAAAACTAAAACTTTTGAAATAGGAAAAGAGCCTTTAATCACATTCTTTACCATTTGCAATCATAAAATAGTCTAATATCTTCATTTTTTCAACATACGTAGCTATTACCCTCGAAAACTAAAACTTTTGAAATAGGAAAAGAGCCTTTAATCACATTCTTTACCATGTGCAATCATAAAATTGTCTAATATCTTCATTTTTTCAACATACGTAGCTATTACCCTCGAAAACTAAAACTTTTGAAATAGGAAAAGAGCCTTTAATCACATTCTTTACCATGTGCAATCATAAAATTGTCTAATATCTTCATTTTTTCACAGACAAAGCTATTACCCTCGAAAACTAAAACTTTTGAAATAGGAAAAGAGCCTTTAATCACATTCTTTACCATGTGCAATCATAAAATAGTCTAATATCTTCATTTTTTCAACATACGTAGCTATTACCCTCGAAAACTAAAACTTTTGAAATAGGAAAAGAGCCTTTAATCACATTCTTTACCATTTGCAATCATAAAATTGTCTAATATCTTCATTTTTTCAAAGACAAAGCTATTACCCTCGAAAACTAAAACTTTTGACATAGGAAAAGATCCTTTAATCACATTCTTTACCATTTGCAATCATAAAATAGTCTAATAACTTCATTTTTTCAACATACAAAGCTATTACCCTCGAAAACTAAAACTTTTGAAATAGGAAAAGAGCCTTTAATCACATTCTTTACCATTTGCAATCATAAAATAGTCTAATATCTTCATTTTTTCAACATACGTAGCTATTACCCTCGAAAACTAAAACTTTTGAAATAGGAAAAGAGCCTTTAATCACATTCTTTACCATTTGCAATCATAAAATTGTCTAATATCTTCATTTTTTCAACATACGTAGCTATTACCCTCGAAAACTAAAACTTTTGAAATAGGAAAAGAGCCTTTAATCACATTCTTTACCATTTGCAATCATAAAATTGTCTAATATCTTCATTTTTTCCACAGACATAACTATTACCCTCGAAAACTAAAACTTTTGAAATAGGAAAAGAGCCTTTAATCACATTCTTTACCATTTGCAATCATAAAATAGTCTAATATCTTCATTTTTTCAACATACGTAGCTATTACCCTCGAAAACTAAAACTTTTGAAATAGGAAAAGAGCCTTTAATCACATTCTTTACCATTTGCAATCATAAAATAGTCTAATATCTTCATTTTTTCAACATACGTAGCTATTACCCTCGAAAACTAAAACTTTTGAAATAGGAAAAGAGCCTTTAATCACATTCTTTACCATTTGCAATCATAAAATAGTCTAATATCTTCATTTTTTCAACATACGTAGCTATTACCCTCGAAAACTAAAACTTTTGAAATAGGAAAAGAGCCTTTAATCACATTCTTTACCATTTGCAATCATAAAATAGTCTAATATCTTCATTTTTTCAACATACGTAGCTATTACCCTCGAAAACTAAAACTTTTGACATAGGAAAAGAGCCTTTAATCACATTCTTTACCATTTGCAATCATAAAATAGTCTAATATCTTCATTTTTTCAACATACATAGCTATTACCCTCGAAAACTAAAACTTTTGAAATAGGAAAAGAGCCTTTAATCACATTCTTTACCATTTGCAATCATAAAATAGTCTAATATCTTCATTTTTTCAACATACGTAGCTATTACCCTCGAAAACTAAAACTTTTGAAATAGGAAAAGAGCCTTTAATCACATTCTTTACCATTTGCAATCATAAAATTGTCTAATATCTTCATTTTTTCAACATACGTAGCTATTACCCTCGAAAACTAAAACTTTTGATAGGAAAAGAGCCTTTAATCACATTCTTTACCATTTGCAATCATAAAATAGTCTAATATCTTCATTTTTTCAACATACGTAGCTATTACCCTCGAAAACTAAAACTTTTGAAATAGGAAAAGAGCCTTTAATCACATTCTTTACCATTTGCAATCATAAAATTGTCTAATATCTTCATTTTTTCAACATACGTAGCTATTACCCTCGAAAACTAAAACTTTTGAAATAGGAAAAGAGCCTTTAATCACATTCTTTACCATTTGCAATCATAAAATAGTCTAATATCTTCATTTTTTCAACATACGTAGCTATTACCCTCGAAAACTAAAACTTTTGAAATAGGAAAAGAGCCTTTAATCACATTCTTTACCATTTGCAATCATAAAATTGTCTAATATCTTCATTTTTTCAACATACGTAGCTATTACCCTCGAAAACTAAAACTTTTGAAATAGGAAAAGAGCCTTTAATCACATTCTTTACCATTTGCAATCATAAAATAGTCTAATATCTTCATTTTTTCAACATACGTAGCTATTACCCTCGAAAACTAAAACTTTTGACATAGGAAAAGAGCCTTTAATCACATTCTTTACCATTTGCAATCATAAAATAGTCTAATATCTTCATTTTTTCAACATACGTAGCTATTACCCTCGAAAACTAAAACTTTTGAAATAGGAAAAGAGCCTTTAATCACATTCTTTACCATTTGCAATCATAAAATAGTCTAATATCTTCATTTTTTCAACATACGTAGCTATTACCCTCGAAAACTAAAACTTTTGAAATAGGAAAAGAGCCTTTAATCACATTCTTTACCATTTGCAATCATAAAATAGTCTAATATCTTCATTTTTTCAACATACGTAGCTATTACCCTCGAAAACTAAAACTTTTGAAATAGGAAAAGAGCCTTTAATCACATTCTTTACCATTTGCAATCATAAAATTGTCTAATATCTTCATTTTTTAACATACGTAGCTATTACCCTCGAAAACTAAAACTTTTGAAATAGGAAAAGAGCCTTTAATCACATTCTTTACCATTTGCAATCATAAAATAGTCTAATATCTTCATTTTTTCAACATACGTAGCTATTACCCTCGAAAACTAAAACTTTCGACATAGGAAAAGAGCCTTTAATCACATTCTTTACCATTTGCAATCATAAAATAGTCTAATATCTTCATTTTTTCAACATACGTAGCTATTACCCTCGAAAACTAAAACTTTTGAAATAGGAAAAGAGCCTTTAATCACATTCTTTACCATTTGCAATCATAAAATTGTCTAATATCTTCATTTTTTCAACATACGTAGCTATTACCCTCGAAAACTAAAACTTTTGAAATAGGAAAAGAGCCTTTAATCACATTCTTTACCATTTGCAATCATAAAATAGTCTAATATCTTCATTTTTTCAACATACGTAGCTATTACCCTCGAAAACTAAAACTTTTGACATAGGAAAAGAGCCTTTAATCACATTCTTTACCATTTGCAATCATAAAATAGTCTAATATCTTCATTTTTTCAACATACGTAGCTATTACCCTCGAAAACTAAAACTTTTGAAATAGGAAAAGAGCCTTTAATCACATTCTTTACCATTTGCAATCATAAAATAGTCTAATATCTTCATTTTTTCAACATACATAGCTATTACCCTCGAAAACTAAAACTTTTGAAATAGGAAAAGAGCCTTTAATCACATTCTTTACCATTTGCAATCATAAAATAGTCTAATATCTTCATTTTTTCAACATACGTAGCTATTACCCTCGAAAACTAAAACTTTTGAAATAGGAAAAGAGCCTTTAATCACATTCTTTACCATGTGCAATCATAAAATTGTCTAATATCTTCATTTTTTCAACATACGTAGCTATTACCCTCGAAAACTAAAACTTTTGAAATAGGAAAAGAGCCTTTAATCACATTCTTTACCATTTGCAATCATAAAATAGTCTAATATCTTCATTTTTTCAACATACGTAGCTATTACCCTCGAAAACTAAAACTTTTGACATAGGAAAAGAGCCTTTAATCACATTCTTTACCATTTGCAATCATAAAATAGTCTAATATCTTCATTTTTTCAACATACGTAGCTATTACCCTCGAAAACTAAAACTTTTGAAATAGGAAAAGAGCCTTTAATCACATTCTTTACCATGTGCAATCATAAAATTGTCTAATATCTTCATTTTTTCAACATACGTAGCTATTACCCTCGAAAACTAAAACTTTTGAAATAGGAAAAGAGCCTTTAATCACATTCTTTACCATTTGCAATCATAAAATAGTCTAATATCTTCATTTTTTCAACATACGTAGCTATTACCCTCGAAAACTAAAACTTTTGAAATAGGAAAAGAGCCTTTAATCACATTCTTTACCATTTGCAATCATAAAATAGTCTAATATCTTCATTTTTTCAACATACGTAGCTATTACCCTCGAAAACTAAAACTTTTGAAATAGGAAAAGAGCCTTTAATCACATTCTTTACCATTTGCAATCATAAAATAGTCTAATATCTTCATTTTTTCAACATACGTAGCTATTACCCTCGAAAACTAAAACTTTTGAAATAGGAAAAGAGCCTTTAATCACATTCTTTACCATTTGCAATCATAAAATAGTCTAATATCTTCATTTTTTCAACATACGTAGCTATTACCCTCGAAAACTAAAACTTTTGAAATAGGAAAAGAGCCTTTAATCACATTCTTTACCATTTGCAATCATAAAATAGTCTAATATCTTCATTTTTTCAACATACGTAGCTATTACCCTCGAAAACTAAAACTTTTGAAATAGGAAAAGAGCCTTTAATCACATTCTTTACCATTTGCAATCATAAAATTGTCTAATATCTTCATTTTTTCAACATACGTAGCTATTACCCTCGAAAACTAAAACTTTTGAAATAGGAAAAGAGCCTTTAATCACATTCTTTACCATTTGCAATCATAAAATAGTCTAATATCTTCATTTTTTCAACATACGTAGCTATTACCCTCGAAAACTAAAACTTTTGAAATAGGAAAAGAGCCTTTAATCACATTCTTTACCATTTGCAATCATAAAATAGTCTAATATCTTCATTTTTTCACATACAGCTATTACCCTCGAAAACTAAAACTTTTGAAATAGGAAAAGAGCCTTTAATCACATTCTTTACCATTTGCAATCATAAAATAGTCTAATATCTTCATTTTTTCAACATACGTAGCTATTACCCTCGAAAACTAAAACTTTTGACATAGGAAAAGAGCCTTTAATCACATTCTTTACCATTTGCAATCATAAAATAGTCTAATATCTTCATTTTTTCAACATACGTAGCTATTACCCTCGAAAACTAAAACTTTTGACATAGGAAAAGAGCCTTTAATCACATTCTTTACCATTTGCAATCATAAAATAGTCTAATATCTTCATTTTTTCAACATACGTAGCTATTACCCTCGAAAACTAAAACTTTTGAAATAGGAAAAGAGCCTTTAATCACATTCTTTACCATTTGCAATCATAAAATAGTCTAATATCTTCATTTTTTCAACATACGTAGCTATTACCCTCGAAAACTAAAACTTTTGAAATAGGAAAAGAGCCTTTAATCACATTCTTTACCATTTGCAATCATAAAATAGTCTAATATCTTCATTTTTTCAACATACGTAGCTATTACCCTCGAAAACTAAAACTTTTGAATAGGAAAAGAGCCTTTAATCACATTCTTTACCATTTGCAATCATAAAATAGTCTAATATCTTCATTTTTTCAACATACGTAGCTATTACCCTCGAAAACTAAAACTTTTGAATAGGAAAAGAGCCTTTAATCACATTCTTTACCATTTGCAATCATAAAATAGTCTAATATCTTCATTTTTTCAACATACGTAGCTATTACCCTCGAAAACTAAAACTTTTGAAATAGGAAAAGAGCCTTTAATCACATTCTTTACCATTTGCAATCATAAAATAGTCTAATATCTTCATTTTTTCAACATACGTAGCTATTACCCTCGAAAACTAAAACTTTTGAAATAGGAAAAGAGCCTTTAATCACATTCTTTACCATTTGCAATCATAAAATAGTCTAATATCTTCATTTTTTCAACATACGTAGCTATTACCCTCGAAAACTAAAACTTTTGACATAGGAAAAGAGCCTTTAATCACATTCTTTACCATTTGCAATCATAAAATTGTCTAATATCTTCATTTTTTCAACATACAGCTATTACCCTCGAAAACTAAAACTTTTGAAATAGGAAAAGAGCCTTTAATCACATTCTTTACCATTTGCAATCATAAAATTGTCTAATATCTTCATTTTTTCACATACAGCTATTACCCTCGAAAACTAAAACTTTTGAAATAGGAAAAGAGCCTTTAATCACATTCTTTACCATTTGCAATCATAAAATAGTCTAATATCTTCATTTTTTCAACATACGTAGCTATTACCCTCGAAAACTAAAACTTTTGAAATAGGAAAAGAGCCTTTAATCACATTCTTTACCATTTGCAATCATAAAATAGTCTAATATCTTCATTTTTTCAACATACGTAGCTATTACCCTCGAAAACTAAAACTTTTGACATAGGAAAAGAGCCTTTAATCACATTCTTTACCATTTGCAATCATAAAATAGTCTAATATCTTCATTTTTTCAACATACGTAGCTATTACCCTCGAAAACTAAAACTTTTGAAATAGGAAAAGAGCCTTTAATCACATTCTTTACCATTTGCAATCATAAAATAGTCTAATATCTTCATTTTTTCAACATACGTAGCTATTACCCTCGAAAACTAAAACTTTTGAAATAGGAAAAGAGCCTTTAATCACATTCTTTACCATGTGCAATCATAAAATAGTCTAATATCTTCATTTTTTCAACATACGTAGCTATTACCCTCGAAAACTAAAACTTTTGAAATAGGAAAAGAGCCTTTAATCACATTCTTTACCATTTGCAATCATAAAATAGTCTAATATCTTCATTTTTTCAACATACGTAGCTATTACCCTCGAAAACTAAAACTTTTGACAAGGAAAAGAGCCTTTAATCACATTCTTTACCATTTGCAATCATAAAATAGTCTAATATCTTCATTTTTTCAACATACGTAGCTATTACCCTCGAAAACTAAAACTTTTGACATAGGAAAAGAGCCTTTAATCACATTCTTTACCATTTGCAATCATAAAATTGTCTAATATCTTCATTTTTTCAACATACGTAGCTATTACCCTCGAAAACTAAAACTTTTGAAATAGGAAAAGAGCCTTTAATCACATTCTTTACCATTTGCAATCATAAAATAGTCTAATATCTTCATTTTTTCAACATACGTAGCTATTACCCTCGAAAACTAAAACTTTTGCATAGGAAAAGAGCCTTTAATCACATTCTTTACCATTTGCAATCATAAAATAGTCTAATATCTTCATTTTTTCAACATACGTAGCTATTACCCTCGAAAACTAAAACTTTTGACATAGGAAAAGAGCCTTTAATCACATTCTTTACCATTTGCAATCATAAAATAGTCTAATATCTTCATTTTTTCAACATACGTAGCTATTACCCTCGAAAACTAAAACTTTTGAAATAGGAAAAGAGCCTTTAATCACATTCTTTACCATTTGCAATCATAAAATAGTCTAATATCTTCATTTTTTCAACATACGTAGCTATTACCCTCGAAAACTAAAACTTTTGAAATAGGAAAAGAGCCTTTAATCACATTCTTTACCATGTGCAATCATAAAATAGTCTAATATCTTCATTTTTTCAACATACGTAGCTATTACCCTCGAAAACTAAAACTTTTGAAATAGGAAAAGAGCCTTTAATCACATTCTTTACCATTTGCAATCATAAAATAGTCTAATATCTTCATTTTTTCAACATACGTAGCTATTACCCTCGAAAACTAAAACTTTTGAAATAGGAAAAGAGCCTTTAATCACATTCTTTACCATTTGCAATCATAAAATAGTCTAATATCTTCATTTTTTCAACATACGTAGCTATTACCCTCGAAAACTAAAACTTTTGAAATAGGAAAAGAGCCTTTAATCACATTCTTTACCATTTGCAATCATAAAATTGTCTAATATCTTCATTTTTTCAACATACGTAGCTATTACCCTCGAAAACTAAAACTTTTGAAATAGGAAAAGAGCCTTTAATCACATTCTTTACCATTTGCAATCATAAAATAGTCTAATATCTTCATTTTTTCAACATACGTAGCTATTACCCTCGAAAACTAAAACTTTTGACATAGGAAAAGAGCCTTTAATCACATTCTTTACCATTTGCAATCATAAAATAGTCTAATATCTTCATTTTTTCAACATACGTAGCTATTACCCTCGAAAACTAAAACTTTTGAAATAGGAAAAGAGCCTTTAATCACATTCTTTACCATTTGCAATCATAAAATAGTCTAATATCTTCATTTTTTCAACATACGTAGCTATTACCCTCGAAAACTAAAACTTTTGAAATAGGAAAAGAGCCTTTAATCACATTCTTTACCATGTGCAATCATAAAATAGTCTAATATCTTCATTTTTTCAACATACGTAGCTATTACCCTCGAAAACTAAAACTTTTGAAATAGGAAAAGAGCCTTTAATCACATTCTTTACCATTTGCAATCATAAAATAGTCTAATATCTTCATTTTTTCAACATACGTAGCTATTACCCTCGAAAACTAAAACTTTTGAAATAGGAAAAGAGCCTTTAATCACATTCTTTACCATTTGCAATCATAAAATAGTCTAATATCTTCATTTTTTCAACATACGTAGCTATTACCCTCGAAAACTAAAACTTTTGAAATAGGAAAAGAGCCTTTAATCACATTCTTTACCATTTGCAATCATAAAATTGTCTAATATCTTCATTTTTTCACAGACAGCTATTACCCTCGAAAACTAAAACTTTTGAAATAGGAAAAGAGCCTTTAATCACATTCTTTACCATTTGCAATCATAAAATAGTCTAATATCTTCATTTTTTCAACATACGTAGCTATTACCCTCGAAAACTAAAACTTTTGACATAGGAAAAGAGCCTTTAATCACATTCTTTACCATTTGCAATCATAAAATAGTCTAATATCTTCATTTTTTCAACATACGTAGCTATTACCCTCGAAAACTAAAACTTTTGAAATAGGAAAAGAGCCTTTAATCACATTCTTTACCATTTGCAATCATAAAATAGTCTAATATCTTCATTTTTTCAACATACGTAGCTATTACCCTCGAAAACTAAAACTTTTGAAATAGGAAAAGAGCCTTTAATCACATTCTTTACCATTTGCAATCATAAAATAGTCTAATATCTTCATTTTTTCAACATACGTAGCTATTACCCTCGAAAACTAAAACTTTTGAAATAGGAAAAGAGCCTTTAATCACATTCTTTACCATGTGCAATCATAAAATTGTCTAATATCTTCATTTTTTCAACCTACGTAGCTATTACCCTCGAAAACTAAAACTTTTGAAATAGGAAAAGAGCCTTTAATCACATTTTTTACCATTTGCAATCATAAAATAGTCTAATATCTTCATTTTTTCAACATACGTAGCTATTACCCTCGAAAACTAAAACTTTTGACATAGGAAAAGAGCCTTTAATCACATTCTTTACCATTTGCAATCATAAAATAGTCTAATATCTTCATTTTTTCAACATACGTAGCTATTACCCTCGAAAACTAAAACTTTTGAAATAGGAAAAGAGCCTTTAATCACATTCTTTACCATGTGCAATCATAAATTGTCTAATATCTTCATTTTTTCCACAGACATAGCTATTACCCTCGAAAACTAAAACTTTTGAAATAGGAAAAGAGCCTTTAATCACATTCTTTACCATTTGCAATCATAAAATAGTCTAATATCTTCATTTTTTCAACAACGTAGCTATACCCTCGAAAACTAAAACTTTTGACATAGGAAAAGAGCCTTTAATCACATTCTTTACCATTTGCAATCATAAAATAGTCTAATATCTTCATTTTTTCAACATACGTAGCTATTACCCTCGAAAACTAAAACTTTTGAAATAGGAAAAGAGCCTTTAATCACATTCTTTACCATTTGCAATCATAAAATAGTCTAATATCTTCATTTTTTCAACATACGTAGCTATTACCCTCGAAAACTAAAACTTTTGAAATAGGAAAAGAGCCTTTAATCACATTCTTTACCATTTGCAATCATAAAATAGTCTAATATCTTCATTTTTTCAACATACGTAGCTATTACCCTCGAAAACTAAAACTTTTGAAATAGGAAAAGAGCCTTTAATCACATTCTTTACCATGTGCAATCATAAAATTGTCTAATATCTTCATTTTTTCAACCTACGTAGCTATTACCCTCGAAAACTAAAACTTTTGAAATAGGAAAAGAGCCTTTAATCACATTCTTTACCATTTGCAATCATAAAATTGTCTAATATCTTCATTTTTTCAACCTACGTAGCTATTACCCTCGAAAACTAAAACTTTTGAAATAGGAAAAGAGCCTTTAATCACATTTTTTACCATTTGCAATCATAAAATAGTCTAATATCTTCATTTTTTCAACATACGTAGCTATTACCCTCGAAAACTAAAACTTTTGACATAGGAAAAGAGCCTTTAATCACATTCTTTACCATTTGCAATCATAAAATTGTCTAATATCTTCATTTTTTCAACATACGTAGCTATTACCCTCGAAAACTAAAACTTTTGAAATAGGAAAAGAGCCTTTAATCACATTCTTTACCATTTGCAATCATAAAATAGTCTAATATCTTCATTTTTTCAACATACGTAGCTATTACCCTCGAAAACTAAAACTTTTGCATAGGAAAAGAGCCTTTAATCACATTCTTTACCATTTGCAATCATAAAATAGTCTAATATCTTCATTTTTTCAACATACGTAGCTATTAACCTCGAAAACTAAAACTTTTGACATAGGAAAAGAGCCTTTAATCACATTCTTTACCATTTGCAATCATAAAATAGTCTAATATCTTCATTTTTTCAACATACGTAGCTATTACCCTCGAAAACTAAAACTTTTGAAATAGGAAAAGAGCCTTTAATCACATTCTTTACCATTTGCAATCATAAAATAGTCTAATATCTTCATTTTTTCAACATACGTAGCTATTACCCTCGAAAACTAAAACTTTTGAAATAGGAAAAGAGCCTTTAATCACATTCTTTACCATGTGCAATCATAAAATAGTCTAATATCTTCATTTTTTCAACATACGTAGCTATTACCCTCGAAAACTAAAACTTTTGAAATAGGAAAAGAGCCTTTAATCACATTCTTTACCATGTGCAATCATAAAATTGTCTAATATCTTCATTTTTTCAACCTACGTAGCTATTACCCTCGAAAACTAAAACTTTTGAAATAGGAAAAGAGCCTTTAATCACATTTTTTACCATTTGCAATCATAAAATAGTCTAATATCTTCATTTTTTCAACATACGTAGCTATTACCCTCGAAAACTAAAATTTTTGACATAGGAAAAGAGCCTTTAATCACATTCTTTACCATTTGCAATCATAAAATTGTCTAATATCTTAATTTTTTCAACATACGTAGCTATTACCCTCGAAAACTAAAACTTTTGAAATAGGAAAAGAGCCTTTAATCACATTCTTTACCATGTGAAATCATATAATTGTCTAATATCTTCATTTTTTCAACATACATAGCTATTACCCTCGAAAACTAAAACTTTTGAAATAGGAAAAGAGCCTTTAATCACATTCTTTACCATTTGCAATCATAAAATAGTCTAATATCTTCATTTTTTCAACATACGTAGCTATTACCCTCGAAAACTAAAACTTTTGACATAGGAAAAGAGCCTTTAATCACATTCTTTACCATTTGCAATCATAAAATAGTCTAATATCTTCATTTTTTCAACATACGTAGCTATTACCCTCGAAAACTAAAACTTTTGAAATAGGAAAAGAGCCTTTAATCACATTCTTTACCATTTGCAATCATAAAATAGTCTAATATCTTCATTTTTTCAACATACGTAGCTATTACCCTCGAAAACTAAAACTTTTGAAATAGGAAAAGAGCCTTTAATCACATTCTTTACCATTTGCAATCATAAAATAGTCTAATATCTTCATTTTTTCAACATACGTAGCTATTACCCTCGAAAACTAAAACTTTTGAAATAGGAAAAGAGCCTTTAATCACATTCTTTACCATTTGCAATCATAAAATAGTCTAATATCTTCATTTTTTCAACATACGTAGCTATTACCCTCGAAAACTAAAACTTTTGAATAGGAAAAGAGCCTTTAATCACATTCTTTACCATTTGCAATCATAAAATAGTCTAATATCTTCATTTTTTCAACATACGTAGCTATTACCCTCGAAAACTAAAACTTTTGACAATAGGAAAAGAGCCTTTAATCACATTCTTTACCATTTGCAATCATAAAATAGTCTAATATCTTCATTTTTTCAACATACGTAGCTATTACCCTCGAAAACTAAAACTTTTGAAATAGGAAAAGAGCCTTTAATCACATTCTTTACCATTTGCAATCATAAAATAGTCTAATATCTTCATTTTTTCAACATACGTAGCTATTACCCTCGAAAACTAAAACTTTTGAAATAGGAAAAGAGCCTTTAATCACATTCTTTACCATTTGCAATCATAAAATAGTCTAATATCTTCATTTTTTCAACATACGTAGCTATTACCCTCGAAAACTAAAACTTTTGAAATAGGAAAAGAGCCTTTAATCACATTCTTTACCATTTGCAATCATAAAATAGTCTAATATCTTCATTTTTTCAACATACGTAGCTATTACCCTCGAAAACTAAAACTTTTGAAATAGGAAAAGAGCCTTTAATCACATTCTTTACCATGTGCAATCATAAAATAGTCTAATATCTTCATTTTTTCAACATACGTAGCTATTACCCTCGAAAACTAAAACTTTTGAAATAGGAAAAGAGCCTTTAATCACATTCTTTACCATGTGCAATCATAAAATTGTCTAATATCTTCATTTTTTCACATACGTAGCTATTACCCTCGAAAACTAAAACTTTTGAAATAGGAAAAGAGCCTTTAATCACATTCTTTACCATTTGCAATCATAAAATAGTCTAATATCTTCATTTTTTCAACATACGTAGCTATTACCCTCGAAAACTAAAACTTTTGACATAGGAAAAGAGCCTTTAATCACATTCTTTACCATTTGCAATCATAAAATAGTCTAATATCTTCATTTTTCAACATACGTAGCTATTACCCTCGAAAACTAAAACTTTTGAAATAGGAAAAGAGCCTTTAATCACATTCTTTACCATTGCAATCATAAAATAGTCTAATATCTTCATTTTTTCAACATACGTAGCTATTACCCTCGAAAACTAAAACTTTTGAAATAGGAAAAGAGCCTTTAATCACATTCTTTACCATTTGCAATCATAAAATAGTCTAATATCTTCATTTTTTCAACATACGTAGCTATTACCCTCGAAAACTAAAACTTTTGACATAGGAAAAGAGCCTTTAATCACATTCTTTACCATTGCAATCATAAAATAGTCTAATATCTTCATTTTTTCAACATACGTAGCTATTACCCTCGAAAACTAAAACTTTTGACATAGGAAAAGAGCCTTTAATCACATTCTTTACCATTTGCAATCATAAAATAGTCTAATATCTTCATTTTTTCAACATACGTAGCTATTACCCTCGAAAACTAAAACTTTTGAAATAGGAAAAGAGCCTTTAATCACATTCTTTACCATGTGCAATCATAAAATAGTCTAATATCTTCATTTTTTCAACATACGTAGCTATTACCCTCGAAAACTAAAACTTTTGAAATAGGAAAAGAGCCTTTAATCACATTCTTTACCATGTGCAATCATAAAATTGTCTAATATCTTCATTTTTTCAACCTACGTAGCTATTACCCTCGAAAACTAAAACTTTTGAAATAGGAAAAGAGCCTTTAATCACATTTTTTACCATTTGCAATCATAAAATAGTCTAATATCTTCATTTTTTCAACATACGTAGCTATTACCCTCGAAAACTAAAACTTTTGACATAGGAAAAGAGCCTTTAATCACATTCTTTACCATTTGCAATCATAAAATAGTCTAATATCTTCATTTTTTCAACATACGTAGCTATTACCCTCGAAAACTAAAACTTTTGAAATAGGAAAAGAGCCTTTAATCACATTCTTTACCATTTGCAATCATAAAATAGTCTAATATCTTCATTTTTTCAACATACGTAGCTATTACCCTCGAAAACTAAAACTTTTGGCATAGGAAAAGAGCCTTTAATCACATTCTTTACCATTTGCAATCATAAAATAGTCTAATATCTTCATTTTTTCAACATACGTAGCTATTACCCTCGAAAACTAAAACTTTTGACATAGGAAAAGAGCCTTTAATCACATTCTTTACCATTTGCAATCATAAAATAGTCTAATATCTTCATTTTTTCAACATACGTAGCTATTACCCTCGAAAACTAAAACTTTTGACGTAGGAAAAGAGCCTTTAATCACATTCTTTACCATTTGCAATATTAAATAGTCTAATATCTTCATTTTTTCAACATACATAGCTATTACCCTCGAAAACTAAAACTTTTGAAATAGGAAAAGAGCCTTTAATCACATTCTTTACCATTTGCAATCATAAAATAGTCTAATATCTTCATTTTTTCAACATACGTAGCTATTACCCTCGAAAACTAAAACTTTTGAAATAGGAAAAGAGCCTTTAATCACATTCTTTACCATGTGCAATCATAAAATTGTCTAATATCTTCATTTTTTCAACATACGTAGCTATTACCCTCGAAAACTAAAACTTTTGAAATAGGAAAAGAGCCTTTAATCACATTCTTTACCATTTGCAATCATAAAATAGTCTAATATCTTCATTTTTTCAACATACGTAGCTATTACCCTCGAAAACTAAAACTTTTGAAATAGGAAAAGAGCCTTTAATCACATTCTTTACCATTTGCAATCATAAAATTGTCTAATATCTTCATTTTTTCAACATACGTAGCTATTACCCTCGAAAACTAAAACTTTTGAAATAGGAAAAGAGCCTTTAATCACATTCTTTACCATGTGCAATCATAAAATAGTCTAATATCTTCATTTTTTCAACATACATAGCTATTACCCTCGAAAACTAAAACTTTTGAAATAGGAAAAGAGCCTTTAATCACATTCTTTACCATTTGCAATCATAAAATAGTCTAATATCTTCATTTTTTTCAACATACGTAGCTATTACCCTCGAAAACTAAAACTTTTGAAATAGGAAAAGAGCCTTTAATCACATTCTTTACCATTTGCAATCATAAAATAGTCTAATATCTTCATTTTTTCAACATACGTAGCTATTACCCTCGAAAACTAAAACTTTTGAAATAGGAAAAGAGCCTTTAATCACATTCTTTACCATTTGCAATCATAAAATAGTCTAATATCTTCATTTTTTCAACATACGTAGCTATTACCCTCGAAAACTAAAACTTTTGAAATAGGAAAAGAGCCTTTAATCACATTCTTTACCATTTGCAATCATAAAATAGTCTAATATCTTCATTTTTTCAACATACGTAGCTATTACCCTCGAAAACTAAAACTTTTGAAATAGGAAAAGAGCCTTTAATCACATTCTTTACCATTTGCAATCATAAAATAGTCTAATATCTTCATTTTTTCAACATACGTAGCTATTACCCTCGAAAACTAAAACTTTTGACATAGGAAAAGAGCCTTTAATCACATTCTTTACCATTTGCAATCATAAAATTGTCTAATATCTTCATTTTTTCACATACAGCTATTACCCTCGAAAACTAAAACTTTTGAAATAGGAAAAGAGCCTTTAATCACATTCTTTACCATTTAATCATAAAATAGTCTAATATCTTCATTTTTTCAACATACGTAGCTATTACCCTCGAAAACTAAAACTTTTGAAAGGAAAAGAGCCTTTAATCACATTCTTTACCATTTGCAATCATAAAATAGTCTAATATCTTCATTTTTTCAACATACGTAGCTATTACCCTCGAAAACTAAAACTTTTGACATAGGAAAAGAGCCTTTAATCACATTCTTTACCATTTGCAATCATAAAATAGTCTAATATCTTCATTTTTTCAACATACGTAGCTATTACCCTCGAAAACTAAAACTTTTGAAATAGGAAAAGAGCCTTTAATCACATTCTTTACCATTTGCAATCATAAAATAGTCTAATATCTTCATTTTTTCAACATACGTAGCTATTACCCTCGAAAACTAAAACTTTTGAAATAGGAAAAGAGCCTTTAATCACATTCTTTACCATTTGCAATCATAAAATTGTCTAATATCTTCATTTTTTCAACATACGTAGCTATTACCCTCGAAAACTAAAACTTTTGAAATAGGAAAAGAGCCTTTAATCACATTCTTTACCATTTGCAATCATAAAATAGTCTAATATCTTCATTTTTTCAACATACGTAGCTATTACCCTCGAAAACTAAAACTTTTGAAATAGGAAAAGAGCCTTTAATCACATTCTTTACCATGTGCAATCATAAAATAGTCTAATATCTTCATTTTTTCAACATACGTAGCTATTACCCTCGAAAACTAAAACTTTTGAAATAGGAAAAGAGCCTTTAATCACATTCTTTACCATTTGCAATCATAAAATTGTCTAATATCTTCATTTTTTCAACCTACGTAGCTATTACCCTCGAAAACTAAAACTTTTGAAATAGGAAAAGAGCCTTTAATCACATTCTTTACCATTTGCAATCATAAAATAGTCTAATATCTTCATTTTTTCAACATACGTAGCTATTACCCTCGAAAACTAAAACTTTTGAATAGGAAAAGAGCCTTTAATCACATTCTTTACCATTTGCAATCATAAAATAGTCTAATATCTTCATTTTTTCAACATACGTAGCTATTACCCTCGAAAACTAAAACTTTTGAATAGGAAAAGAGCCTTTAATCACATTCTTTACCATTTGCAATCATAAAATAGTCTAATATCTTCATTTTTTCACATACGTAGCTATTACCCTCGAAAACTAAAACTTTTGAAATAGGAAAAGAGCCTTTAATCACATTCTTTACCATTTGCAATCATAAAATAGTCTAATATCTTCATTTTTTCAACATACGTAGCTATTACCCTCGAAAACTAAAACTTTTGACATAGGAAAAGAGCCTTTAATCACATTCTTTACCATTTGCAATCATAAAATAGTCTAATATCTTCATTTTTTCAACATACGTAGCTATTACCCTCGAAAACTAAAACTTTTGACATAGGAAAAGAGCCTTTAATCACATTCTTTACCATTTGCAATCATAAAATAGTCTAATATCTTCATTTTTTCAACATACGTAGCTATTACCCTCGAAAACTAAAACTTTTGAAATAGGAAAAGAGCCTTTAATCACATTCTTTACCATTTGCAATCATAAAATAGTCTAATATCTTCATTTTTTCAACATACGTAGCTATTACCCTCGAAAACTAAAACTTTTGAAATAGGAAAAGAGCCTTTAATCACATTCTTTACCATTTGCAATCATAAAATAGTCTAATATCTTCATTTTTTCAACATACGTAGCTATTACCCTCGAAAACTAAAACTTTTGAAATAGGAAAAGAGCCTTTAATCACATTCTTTACCATTTGCAATCATAAAATAGTCTAATATCTTCATTTTTTCAACATACGTAGCTATTACCCTCGAAAACTAAAACTTTTGACGGAAAAGAGCCTTTAATCACATTCTTTACCATTTGCAATCATAAAATAGTCTAATATCTTCATTTTTTCAACATACGTAGCTATTAC
>NW_027066058.1:0-19807 GCF_032884065.1 Artemia franciscana
TATGTTGAAAAAATGAAGATATTAGACTATTTTATGATTGCAAATGGTAAAGAATGTGATTAAAGGCTCTTTTCCTATGTAAAAGTTTTAGTTTTCGAGGGTAATAGCTACGTATGTTGAAAAAATGAAGATATTAGACTATTTTATGATTGCAAATGGTAAAGAATGTGATTAAAGGCTCTTTTCCTATTTCAAAAGTTTTAGTTTTCGAGGGTAATAGCTACGTATGTTGAAAAAATGAAGATATTAGACTATTTTATGATTGCAAATGGTAAAGAATTGATTAAAGGCTCTTTTCCTATGTCAAAGTTTTAGTTTTCGAGGGTAATAGCTACGTTTGTTGAAAAAATGAAGATATTAGACTATTTTATGATTGCAAATGGTAAAGAATGTGATTAAAGGCTCTTTTCCTTTTCAAAAGTTTTAGTTTTCGAGGGTAATAGCTACGTATGTTGAAAAAATGAAGATATTAGACTATTTTATGATTGCAAATGGTAAAGAATGTGATTAAAGGCTCTTTTCCTATTTCAAAAGTTTTAGTTTTCGAGGGTAATAGCTACGTATGTTGAAAAAATGAAGATATTAGACTATTTTATGATTGCAAATGGTAAAGAATGTGATTAAAGGCTCTTTTCCTATTTCAAAAGTTTTAGTTTTCGAGGGTAATAGCTACGTATGTTGAAAAAATGAAGATATTAGACTATTTTATGATTGCAAATGGTAAAGAATGTGATTAAAGGCTCTTTTCCTATTTCAAAAGTTTTAGTTTTCGAGGGTAATAGCTACGTATGTTGAAAAAATGAAGATATTAGACTATTTTATGATTGCAATGGTAAAGAATGTGATTAAAGGCTCTTTTCCTATTTCAAAAGTTTTAGTTTTCGAGGGTAATAGCTACGTATGTTGAAAAAATGAAGATATTAGACTATTTTATGATTGCAAATGGTAAAGAATGTGATTAAAGGCTCTTTTCCTATGTCAAAAGTTTTAGTTTTCGAGGGTAATAGCTACGTATGTTGAAAAAATGAAGATATTAGACTATTTATGATTGCAAATGGTAAAGAATGTGATTAAAGGCTCTTTTCCTATTTCAAAAGTTTTAGTTTTCGAGGGTAATAGCTACGTATGTTGAAAAAATGAAGATATTAGACTATTTTATGATTGCACATGGTAAAGAATGTGATTAAAGGCTCTTTTCCTATTTCAAAAGTTTTAGTTTTCGAGGGTAATAGCTACGTATGTTGAAAAAATGAAGATATTAGACTATTTTATGATTGCACATGGTAAAGAATGTGATTAAAGGCTCTTTTCCTATTTCAAAAGTTTTAGTTTTCGAGGGTAATAGCTAGGTCTGTGAAAAAATGAAGATATTAGACTATTTTATGATTGCACATGGTAAAGAATGTGATTAAAGGCTCTTTTCCTATTTCAAAAGTTTTAGTTTTCGAGGGTAATAGCTACGTATGTTGAAAAAATGAAGATATTAGACTATTTTATGATTGCAAATGGTAAAGAATGTGATTAAAGGCTCTTTTCCTATTTCAAAAGTTTTAGTTTTCGAGGGTAATAGCTACGTATGTTGAAAAAATGAAGATATTAGACTATTTTATGATTGCAAATGGTAAAGAATGTGATTAAAGGCTCTTTTCCTATTTCAAAAGTTTTAGTTTTCGAGGGTAATAGCTACGTATGTTGAAAAAATGAAGATATTAGACTATTTTATGATTGCAAATGGTAAAGAATGTGATTAAAGGCTCTTTTCCTATGTCAAAAGTTTTAGTTTTCGAGGGTAATAGCTACGTATGTTGAAAAAATGAAGATATTAGACTATTTTATGATTGCAAATGGTAAAGAATGTGATTAAAGGCTCTTTTCCTATTTCAAAAGTTTTAGTTTTCGAGGGTAATAGCTTTGTCTGTGGAAAAAATGAAGATATTAGACTATTTTATGATTGCACATGGTAAAGAATGTGATTAAAGGCTCTTTTCCTATTTCAAAAGTTTTAGTTTTCGAGGGTAATAGCTATGTTGTGAAAAAATGAAGATATTAGACTATTTTATGATTGCACATGGTAAAGAATGTGATTAAAGGCTCTTTTCCTATTTCAAAAGTTTTAGTTTTCGAGGGTAATAGCTACGTATGTTGAAAAAATGAAGATATTAGACTATTTTATGATTGCAAATGGTAAAGAATGTGATTAAAGGCTCTTTTCCTATTTCAAAAGTTTTAGTTTTCGAGGGTAATAGCTACGTTGTTGAAAAAATGAAGATATTAGACTATTTTATGATTGCAAATGGTAAAGAATGTGATTAAAGGCTCTTTTCCTATGTCAAAAGTTTTAGTTTTCGAGGGTAATAGCTACGTATGTTGAAAAAATGAAGATATTAGACTATTTTATGATTGCAAATGGTAAAGAATGTGATTAAAGGCTCTTTTCCTATGTCAAAAGTTTTAGTTTTCGAGGGTAATAGCTACGTATGTTGAAAAAATGAAGATATTAGACAATTTTATGATTGCACATGGTAAAGAATGTGATTAAAGGCTCTTTTCCTATTTCAAAAGTTTTAGTTTTCGAGGGTAATAGCTACGTATGTTGAAAAAATGAAGATATTAGACTATTTTATGATTGCACATGGTAAAGAATGTGATTAAAGGCTCTTTTCCTATGTCAAAAGTTTTAGTTTTCGAGGGTAATAGCTACGTATGTTGAAAAAATGAAGATATTAGACTATTTTATGATTGCAAATGGTAAAGAATGTGATTAAAGGCTCTTTTCCTATTTCAAAAGTTTTAGTTTTCGAGGGTAATAGCTACGTATGTTAAAAAAATGAAGATATTAGACTATTTTATGATTGCACATGGTAAAGAATGTGATTAAAGGCTCTTTTCCTATTTCAAAAGTTTTAGTTTTCGAGGGTAATAGCTACGTATGTTGAAAAAATGAAGATATTAGACTATTTTATGATTGCAAATGGTAAAGAATGTGATTAAAGGCTCTTTTCCTATGTCAAAAGTTTTAGTTTTCGAGGGTAATAGCTACGTAAGTTGAAAAAATGAAGATATTAGACTATGTTATTATTGCAAATGGTAAAGAATGTGATTAAAGGCTCTTTTCCTATTTCAAAAGTTTTCGTTTTCGAGGGTAATAGCTACGTATGTTCAAAAAATGAAGATATTAGACTATTTTATGATTGCAAATGGTTAAGAATGTGATTAAAGGCTCTTTTCCTATTTCAAAAGTTTTAGTTTTCGAGGGTAATAGCTACGTATGTTGAAAAAATGAAGATATTAGACTATTTTATGATTGCAAATGGTAAAGAATGTGATTAAAGGCTCTTTTCCTATTTCAAAAGTTTTAGTTTTCGAGGGTAATAGCTAGGTCTGTGGAAAAAATGACGATATTAGACTATTTTTTGATTGCACATGGTAAAGAATGTGATTAAAGGCTCTTTTCCTATTTCAAAAGTTTTAGTTTTCGAGGGTAATAGCTACGTATGTGAAAAAATGAAGATATTAGACTATTTTATGATTGCACATGGTAAAGAATGTGATTAAAGGCTCTTTTCCTATTTCAAAAGTTTTAGTTTTCGAGGGTAATAGCTACGTATGTTGAAAAAATGAAGATATTAGACTATTTTATGATTGCAAATGGTAAAGAATGTGATTAAAGGCTCTTTTCCTATTTCAAAAGTTTTAGTTTTCGAGGGTAATAGCTACGTATGTTGAAAAAATGAAGATATTAGACTTTTTGATTGCACATGGTAAAGAATGTGATTAAAGGCTCTTTTCCTATGTCAAAAGTTTTAGTTTTTGAGGGTAATAGCTACGTATGTTGAAAAAATGAAGATATTAGACTATTTTATGATTGCAAATGGTAAAGAATGTGATTAAAGGCTCTTTTCCTATTTCAAAAGTTTTAGTTTTCGAGGGTAATAGCTACGTATGTTGAAAAAATGAAGATATTAGACTATTTTATGATTGCAAATGGTAAAGAATGTGATTAAAGGCTCTTTTCCTATTTCAAAAGTTTTAGTTTTCGAGGGTAATAGCTACGTATGTTGAAAAAATGAAGATATTAGACTATTTTATGATTGCACATGGTAAAGAATGTGATTAAAGGCTCTTTTCCTATTTCAAAAGTTTTAGTTTTCGAGGGTAATAGATACGTATGTTGAAAAAATGAAGATATTAGTCTATTTTATGATTGCACAATGGTAAAGAATGTGATTAAAGGCTCTTTTCCTATGTCAAAAGTTTTAGTTTTCGAGGGTAATAGCTACGTATGTTGAAAAAATGAAGATATTAGACTATTTTATGATTGCACATGGTAAAGAATGTGATTAAAGGCTCTTTTTCCTATTTCAAAAGTTTTAGTTTTCGAGGGTAATAGCTACGTATGTTGAAAAAAATGAAGATATTAGACTATTTTATGATTGCAAATGGTAAAGAATGTGATTAAAGGCTCTTTTCCTATTTCAAAAGTTTTCGTTTTCGAGGGTAATAGCTACGTATGTTGAAAAAATGAAGATATTAGACTATTTTATGATTGCAAATGGTAAAGAATGTGATTAAAGGCTCTTTTCCTATTTCAAAAGTTTTAGTTTTCGAGGGTAATAGCTACGTATGTTGAAAAAATGAAGATATTAGACTATTTTATGATTGCAAATGGTAAAGAATGTGATTAAAGGCTCTTTTCCTATTTCAAAAGTTTTAGTTTTCGAGGGTAATAGCTACGTATGTTGAAAAAATGAAGATATTAGACTATTTCATGATTGCAAATGGTAAAGAATGTGATTAAAGGCTCTTTTCCTATTTCAAAAGTTTTAGTTTTCGAGGGTAATAGCTACGTATGTTGAAAAAATGAAGATATTAGACTATTTTATGATTGCATATGGTAAAGAATGTGATTAAAGGCTCTTTTCCTATGTCAAAAGTTTTAGTTTTCGAGGGTAATAGCTACGTATGTTTTAAAAAAATGAAGATATTAGACTATTTATGATTGCAAATGGTAAAGAATGTGATTAAAGGCTCTTTTCCTATTTCAAAAGTTTTAGTTTTCGAGGGTAATAGCTACGTATATTGAAAAAATGAAGATATTAGACTATTTTATGATTGCAAATGGTAAAGAATGTGATTAAAGGCTCTTTTCCTATTTCAAAAGTTTTAGTTTTCGAGGGTAATAGCTACGTATGTTCAAAAAATGAAGATATTAGACTATTTTATGATTGCACATGGTAAAGAATGTGATTAAAGGCTCTTTTCCTATTTCAAAAGTTTTAGTTTTCGAGGGTAATAGCTACGTATGTTGAAAAAATGAAGATATTAGACTATTTTATGATTGCAAATGGTAAAGAATGTGATTAAAGGCTCTTTTCCTATGTCAAAAGTTTTAGTTTTCGAGGGTAATAGCTACGTATGTTGAAAAAATGAAGATATTAGACTATTTTATGATTGCAAATGGTAAAGAATGTGATTAAAGGCTCTTTTCCTATTTCAAAAGATTTTAGTTTTTGAGGGTAATAGCTACGTATGTTGAAAAAAAGAAGATATTAGACTATTTTATGATTGCATGGTAAAGAATGTGATTAAAGGCTCTTTTCCTATTTCAAAAGTTTTAGTTTTCGAGGGTAATAGCTACGTATGTTGAAAAAATGAAGATATTAGACTATTTTATGATTGCAAATGGTAAAGAATGTGATTAAAGGCTCTTTTCCTATTTCAAAAGTTTTAGTTTTCGAGGGTAATAGCTACGTATGTTTGAAAAAATGAAGATATTAGACTATTTTATGATTGCAAATGGTAAAGAATGTGATTAAAGGCTCTTTTCCTATTTCAAAAGTTTTAGTTTTCGAGGGTAATAGCTACGTATGTTGAAAAAATGAAGATATTAGACTATTTTATGATTGCACATGGTAAAGAATGTGATTAAAGGCTCTTTTCCTATTTCAAAAGTTTTAGTTTTCGAGGGTAATAGCTACGTATGTTGAAAAAATGAAGATATTAGACTATTTTATGATTGCAAATGGTAAAGAATGTGATTAAAGGCTCTTTTCCTATTTCAAAAGTTTTAGTTTTCGAGGGTAATAGCTACGTATGTTGAAAAAATGAAGATATTAGACTATTTTATGATTGCAAATGGTAAAGAATGTGATTAAAGGCTCTTTTCCTATTTCAAAAGTTTTAGTTTTCGAGGGTAATAGCTACGTATGTTGAAAAAATGAAGATATTAGACTATTTTATGATTGCAATGGTAAAGAATGTGATTAAAGGCTCTTTTCCTATGTCAAAAGTTTTAGTTTTCGAGGGTAATAGCTACGTATGTTGAAAAAAATGAAGATATTAGACTATTTTATGATTGCAAATGGTAAAGAATGTGATTAAAGGCTCTTTTCCTATTTCAAAAGTTTTAGTTTTCGAGGGTAATAGCTACGTATGTTGAAAAAATGAAGATATTAGACTATTTTATGATTGCATGGTAAAGAATGTGATTAAAGGCTCTTTTCCTATTTCAAAAGTTTTAGTTTTCGAGGGTAATAGCTACGTATGTTGAAAAAATGAAGATATTAGACTATTTTATGATTGCACATGGTAAAGAATGTGATTAAAGGCTCTTTTCCTATTTCAAAAGTTTTAGTTTTCGAGGGTAATAGCTACGTATGTTGAAAAAATGAAGATATTAGACTATTTTATGATTGCATGGTAAAGAATGTGATTAAAGGCTCTTTTCCTATGTCAAAAGTTTTAGTTTTCGAGGGTAATAGCTACGTATGTTTTAAAAAAATGAAGATATTAGACTATTTTATGATTGCACATGGTAAAGAATGTGATTAAAGGCTCTTTTCCTATTTCAAAAGTTTTAGTTTTCGAGGGTAATAGCTACGTATGTTGAAAAAATGAAGATATTAGACTATTTTATGATTGCAAATGGTAAAGAATGTGATTAAAGGCTCTTTTCCTATGTCAAAAGTTTTAGTTTTCGAGGGTAATAGCTACGTAAGTTGAAAAAATGAAGATATTAGACTATGTTATTATTGCAAATGGTAAAGAATGTGATTAAAGGCTCTTTTCCTATTTCAAAAGTTTTCGTTTTCGAGGGTAATAGCTACGTATGTTGAAAAAATGAAGATATTAGACTATTTTATGATTGCAAATGGTAAAGAATGTGATTAAAGGCTCTTTTCCTATTTCAAAAGTTTTAGTTTTCGAGGGTAATAGCTACGTATGTTGAAAAAATGAAGATATTAGACTATTTTATGATTGCAAATGGTAAAGAATGTGATTAAAGGCTCTTTTCCTATTTCAAAAGTTTTAGTTTTCGAGGGTAATAGCTAGGTCTGTGGAAAAAATGAAGATATTAGACTATTTTATGATTGCACATGGTAAAGAATGTGATTAAAGGCTCTTTTCCTATTTCAAAAGTTTTAGTTTTCGAGGGTAATAGCTACGTATGTTGAAAAAATGAAGATATTAGACTATTTTATGATTGCAAATGGTAAAGAATGTGATTAAAGGCTCTTTTCCTATTTCAAAAGTTTTAGTTTTCGAGGGTAATAGCTACGTATGTTGAAAAAATGAAGATATTAGACTATTTATATTGCAAATGGTAAAGAATGTGACTAAAGGCTCTTTTCCTATTTCAAAAGTTTTAGTTTTTGAGGGTAATAGCTACGTATGTTGAAAAAATGAAGATATTAGACTATTTTATGATTGCACATGGTAAAGAATGTGATTAAAGGCTCTTTTCCTATTTCAAAAGTTTTAGTTTTCTGAGGTAATAGCTACGTATGTTGAAAAAATGAAGATATTAGACTATTTTATGATTGCAAATGGTAAAGAATGTGATTAAAGGCTCTTTTCCTATGTCAAAAGTTTTAGTTTTCGAGGGTAATAGCTACGTATGTTGAAAAAATGAAGATATTAGACTATTTTATGATTGCACATGGTAAAGAATGTGATTAAAGGCTCTTTTCCTATTTCAAAAGTTTTAGTTTTCGAGGGTAATAGCTACGTATGTTGAAAAAATGAAGATATTAGACTATTTTATGATTGCAAATGGTAAAGAATGTGATTAAAGGCTCTTTTCCTATTTCAAAAGTTTTAGTTTTCGAGGGTAATAGCTACGTATGTTGAAAAAATGAAGATATTAGACTATTTTATGATTGCAAATGGTAAAGAATGTGATTAAAGGCTCTTTTCCTATTTCAAAAGTTTTAGTTTTCGAGGTAATAGCTACGTATGTTGAAAAAATGAAGATATTAGACTATTTTATGATTGCAAATGGTAAAGAATGTGATTAAAGGCTCTTTTCCTATTTCAAAAGTTTTAGTTTTCGAGGGTAATAGCTACGTCTGTGGAAAAAATGAAGATATTAGACTATTTTATGATTGCACATGGTAAAGAATGTGATTAAAGGCTCTTTTCCTATGTCAAAAGTTTTAGTTTTCGAGGGTAATAGCTACGTATGTTGAAAAAATGAAGATATTAGACTATTTTATGATTGCACATGGTAAAGAATGTGATTAAAGGCTCTTTTCCTATTTCAAAAGTTTTAGTTTTCGAGGGTAATAGCTACGTATGTTGAAAAAATGAAGATATTAGACTATTTTATGATTGCAAATGGTAAAGAATGTGATTAAAGGCTCTTTTCCTATTTCAAAAGTTTTAGTTTTCGAGGGTAATAGCTACGCATGTTGAAAAAATGAAGATATTAGACTATTTTATGATTGCACATGGTAAAGAATGTGATTAAAGGCTCTTTTCCTATTTTAAAAGTTTTAGTTTTCGAGGGTAATAGCTACGTATGTTGAAAAAATGAAGATATTAGACTATTTTATGATTGCAAATGGTAAAGAATGTGATTAAAGGCTCTTTTCCTATTTCAAAAGTTTTAGTTTTCGAGGGTAATAGCTACGTATGTTGAAAAAATGAAGATATTAGACTATT
The DNA here is from genome assembly GCF_032884065.1 of Artemia franciscana. Taxonomy (NCBI): domain Eukaryota; kingdom Metazoa; phylum Arthropoda; class Branchiopoda; order Anostraca; family Artemiidae; genus Artemia; species Artemia franciscana. The sequence continues at coordinate 8,944 of NW_027066058.1, forward strand.
TTATGATTGCAAATGGTAAAGAATGTGATTAAAGGCTCTTTTCCTATTTCAAAAGTTTTAGTTTTCAGGGGTAAGAGCTTTGTCTGTGGAAAAAATGAAGATATTAGACTATTTTATGATTGCAAATGGTAAAGAATGTGATTAAAGGCTCTTTTCCTATTTCAAAAGTTTTAGTTTTCGAGGGTAATAGCTACATATGTTGAAAAAATGAAGATATAGACTATTTTATGATTGCAAATGGTAAAGAATGTGATTAAAGGCTCTTTTCCTATTTCAAAAGTTTTAGTTTTCGAGGGTAATAGCTATGTTGTTGAAAAAATGAAGATATTAGACTATTTTATGATTGCAAATGGTAAAGAATGTGATTAAAGGCTCTTTTCCTATGTCAAAAGTTTTAGTTTTCGAGGGTAATAGCTACATATGTTGAAAAAATGAAGATATTAGACAATTTTATGATTGCAAATGGTAAAGAATGTGATTAAAGGCTCTTTTCCTATGTCAAAAGTCTTAGGTTTTGAGGGTAATAGCTACGTATGTTGAAAAAATGAAGATATTAGACTATTTTATGATTGGAAATGGTAAAGAATGTGATTAAAGGCTCTTTTCCTATGTCAAAAGTTTTAGTTTTCGAGGGTAATAGCTACGTATGTTGAAAAAATGAAGATATTAGACTATTTTATGATTGCAAATGGTAAAGAATGTGATTAAAGGCTCTTTTTCTATGTCAAAAGTTTTAGTTTTCGAGGGTAATAGCTACGTATGTTGAAAAAATGAAGATATTAGACTATTTTATGATTGCAAATGGTAAAGAATGTGATTAAAGGCTCTTTTCCTATTTCAAAAGTTTTAGTTTTCGAGGGTAATAGCTACGTATGTTGAAAAAATGAAGATATTAGACTATTTTAAGAAAGCAATTGGTAAAGAATGTGATTAAAGGCTCTTTTCCTATATCAAAAGTTTTAGTTTTCGAGGGTAATAGCTACGTCTGTGAAAAAATGAAGATATTAGACTATTTTATGATTGCAAATGGTAAAGAATGTGATTAAAGGCTCTTTTCCTATTTCAAAAGTTTTAGTTTTCGAGGGTAATAGCTACGTATGTTGAAAAAATGAAGATATTAGACTATTTCATGATTGCAAATGGTAAAGAATGTGATTAAAGGCTCTTTTCCTATTTCAAAAGTTTTAGTTTTCGAGGGTAATAGCTACGTATGTTGAAAAAATGAAGATATTAGACTATTTTATGATTGCACATGGTAAAGAATGTGATTAAAGACTCTTTTCCTATTTCAAAAGTTTTAGTTTTCGAGGGTAATAGCTACGTATGTTGAAAAAATGAAGATATTCGACTATTTTATGATTGCAAATGGTAAAGAGTGTGATTAAAGGCTCTTTTCCTATGTCAAAAGTTTTAGTTTTCGAGGGTAATAGCTACGTATGTTTTAAAAAAATGAAGATATTAGACTATTCTATGATTGCACATGGTAAAGAATGTGATTAAAGGCTCTTTTCCTATTTCAAAAGTTTTAGTTTTCGAGGGTAATAGCTACGTATGTTGAAAAAATGAAGATATTAGACTATTTTATGATTGCAAATGGTAAAGAATGTGATTAAAGGCTCTTTTCCTATGTCCAAAGTTTTAGTTTTCGAGGGTAATAGCTACGTAAGTTGAAAAAATGAAGATATTAGACTATGTTATCATTGCAAATGGTGAAGAATGTGATTAAAGGCTCTTTTCCTATTTCAAAATTTTCGTTTTCGAGGGTAATAGCTACGTATGTTGAAAAAATGAAGATATTAGACTATTTTATGATTGCAAATGGTAAAGAATGTGATTAAAGGCTCTTTTCCTATTTCAAAAGTTTTAGTTTTCGAGGGTAATAGCTAGGTCTGTGGAAAAAATGAAGATATTAGACTATTTTGATTGCACATGGTAAAAAATGTGATTAAAGGCTCTTTTTCTATGTCAAAAGTTTTAGTTTTCGAGGGTAATAGCTACGTATGTTGAAAAAATGAAGATATTAGACTATTTTATGATTGCAAATGGTAAAGAATGTGATTAAAGGCTCTTTTCCTATTTCAAAAGTTTTAGTTTTCGAGGGTAATAGCTACGTATGTTGAAAAAATGAAGATATTAGACTATTTTATGATTGCACATGGTAAAGAATGTGATTAAAGGCTCTTTTCCTATTTCAAAAGTTTTAGTTTTCGAGGGTAATAGCTACGTATGTTGAAAAAATTAAGATATTAGACTATTTTATGATTGCAAATGGTAAAGAATGTGATTAAAGGCTCTTTTCCTATTTCAAAAGTTTTAGTTTTCGAGGGTAATAGCTACGTATTTTGAAAAAATGAAGATATTAGACTATTTTATGATTGCAAATGGTAAAGAATGTGATTAAAGGCTCTTTTCCTATTTCAAAAGTTTTCGTCTTCGAGTGTAATAGCTAAGTATGTTCAAAAAATGAAGATATTAGACCATCTTATGATTGCAAATGGTTAAGAATGTGATTAAAGGCTCTTTTCCTATTTCAAAAGTTTTAGTTTTCGAGGGTAATATCTACGTATGTTGAAAAAATGAAGATATTAGACTATTTTATGATTGCAAATGGTTAAGAATGTGATTAAAGGCTCTTTTCCTATTTCAAAAGTTTTAGTTTTCGAGGGTAATAGCTAAGTCTGTGGAAAAAATGAAGATATTAGACTATTTTTTGATTGCACATGGTAAAGAATGTGATTAAAGGCTCTTTTTCTATGTCAAAAGTTTTAGTTTTTGAGGGTAATAGCTACGTATGTTGAAAAAATGAAGATATTAGACTATTTTATGATTGCAAATGGTAAATAATGTGATTAAAGGCTCTTTTCCTATTTCAAAAGTTTTAGTTTTCGAGGGTAATAGCTACGTATGTTGAAAAAATGAAGATATTAGACTATTTTAGGATTGCAAATGGTAAAGAATGTGATTAAAGGCTCTTTTCCTATTTCAAAAGTTTTAGTTTTCGAGGGTAATAGCTACGTATGTTGAAAAAATGAAGATATTAGACTATTTTATGATTGCACATGGTAAAGAATGTGATTAAAGGCTCTTTTTCTATTTCAAAAGTTTTAGTTTTCGAGGGTAACAGCTACGTATGTTGAAAAAATTAAGATATTAGACTATTTTATGATTGCAAATGGTAAAGAATGTGATTAAAGGCTCTTTTCCTATTTCAAAAGTTTTAGTTTTCGAGGGTAATAGCTACGTATTTTGAAAAAATGAAGATATTAGACTATTTTGTGATTGCAAATGGTAAAGAATGTGATTAAAGGATCTTTTCCTATTTCAAAAGTTTTAGTTTTCGAGGATAAGAGCTTTGTCTGTGGAAAAAATGAAGATATTAGACTATTTTATGATTGCACATGGTAAAGAATGTGATTAAAGGCTCCTTTCCTATTTCAAAAGTTTTAGTTTTCGAGGGTAATAGCTACGTATGTTGAAAAAGTGAAGATATTAGACTATTTTATGATTGCAAATGGTAAAGAATGTGATTAAAGGCTCTTTTCCTATTTCAAAATTTTTAGTTTTCGAGGGTAATAGCTACGGTTGTTGAAAAAATAAAGATCTTAGACTATTTTATGATTGCAAATGGTAAAGAATGTGATTAAAGGCTCTTTTATATGTCAAAAGTTTTAGTTTTCGAGTGTAATAGCTACGTATGTTGAAAAAATGAAGATATTAGACTATTATATGATTGCAAATGGTAAAGAATGTGATTAAAGGCTCTTTTCCTATGTCAAAAGTTTTAGTTTTCGAGGGTAATAGCTATGTATGTTGAAAAAATGAAGATATTAGACAATTTTATGATTGCACATGGTAAAGAATGTGATTAAAGGCTCTTTTCCTATTTAAAAAGTTTTAGTTTTTGTGGGTAATAGCTACGTATGTTGAAAAAATGAAGATATTAGACTATTTTACGATTGCACATGGTAAAGAATGTGCTTAAAGGCTTTTTTCCTATGTCAAAAGTTTTAGTTCTCGAGGTTAATAGCTACGTATGTTGAAAAAATGAAGATATTAGACTATTTTATGATTGCACATGGTAAAGAATGTGATTAAAGGCTCTTTTCCTATGTCAAAAGTTTTAGTTTTCGAGGGTAATAGCTACGTATGTTGAAAAAATGAAGATATTAGACTATTTTATGATTGCAATGGTAAAGAATGTGATTAAAGGCTCTTTTCCTATTCAAAAGTTTTAGTTTTCGAGGGTAATAGCTAGTCTGTGAAAAAATGAAGATATTAGACTATTTTATGATTGCACATGGTAAAGAATGTGATTAAAGGCTCTTTTCCTATTCAAAAGTTTTAGTTTTCGAGGGTAATAGCTACGTATGTTGAAAAAATGAAGATATTAGACTATTTTATGATTGCAAATGGTAAAGAATGTGATTAAAGGCTCTTTTCCTATGTCAAAAGTTTTAGTTTTGAGGGTAATAGCTACGTATGTTGAAAAAATGAAGATATTAGACTATTTTATGATTGCAAATGGTAAAGAATGTGATTAAAGGCTCTTTTCCTATTTCAAAAGTTTTAGTTTTCGAGGGTAATAGCTAGGTCTGTGAAAAAATGAAGATATTAGACTATTTTATGATTGCAAATGGTAAAGAATGTGATTAAAGGCTCTTTTCCTATGTCAAAAGTTTTAGTTTTCGAGGGTAATAGCTACGTATGTTGAAAAAATGAAGATATTAGACTATTTTATGATTGCAAATGGTAAAGAATGTGATTAAAGGCTCTTTTCCTATGTTAAAAGTTTTAGTTTTCGAGGGTAATAGCTACGTATGTTGAAAAAATGAAGATATTAGACTATTTTATGATTGCACATGGTAAAGAATGTGATTAAAGGCTCTTTTCCTATTTCAAAAGTTTTAGTTTTCGAGAGTAATAGCTACGTATGTTGAAAAAATGAAGATATTAGACTATTTTATGATTGCAAATGGTAAAGAATGTGATTAAAGGCTCTTTTCCTATTCAAAAGTTTTAGTTTTCGAGGGTAATAGCTACGTATGTTGAAAAAATGAAGATATTAGACTATTTTATGATTGCAAATGGTAAAGAATGTGATTAAAGGCTCTTTTCCTATTTCAAAAGTTTTAGTTTTCGAGGGTAATAGCTACGTATGTTGAAAAAATGAAGATATTAGACTATTTTATGATTGCACATGGTAAAGAATGTGATTAAAGGCTCTTTTCCTATTTCAAAAGTTTTAGTTTTCGAGGGTAATAGCTACGTATGTTGAAAAAATGAAGATATTAGACTATTTTATGATTGCAAATGGTAAAGAATGTGATTAAAGGCTCTTTTCCTATGTCAAAAGTTTTAGTTTTCGAGGGTAATAGCTACGTATGTGAAAAAAATGAAGATATTAGACTATTTTATGATTGCACATGGTAAAGAATGTGATTAAAGGCTCTTTTCCTATTTCAAAAGTTTTAGTTTTCGAGGGTAATAGCTACGTATGTTGAAAAAATGAAGATATTAGACTATTTTATGATTGCAAATGGTAAAGAATGTGATTAAAGGCTCTTTTCCTATGTCAAAAGTTTTAGTTTTCGAGGGTAATAGCTACGTATGTTGAAAAAATGAAGATATTAGACTATTTATTATTGCAAATGGTAAAGAATGTGATTAAAGGCTCTTTTCCTATTTCAAAAGTTTTAGTTTTCGAGGGTAATAGCTACGTTGTTGAAAAAATGAAGATATTAGACTATTTTATGATTGCAAATGGTAAAGAATGTGATTAAAGGCTCTTTTCCTATTTCAAAAGTTTTAGTTTTCGAGGGTAATAGCTAGGTATGTTGAAAAAATGAAGATATTAGACTATTTTATGATTGCAAATGGTAAAAATGTGATTAAAGGCTCTTTTCCTATGTCAAAAGTTTTAGTTTTCGAGGGTAATAGCTACGTATGTTGAAAAAATGAAGATATTAGACTATTTTATGATTGCAAATGGTAAAGAATGTGATTAAAGGCTCTTTTCCTATTCAAAAGTTTTAGTTTTTGAGGGTAATAGCTACATATGTTGAAAAAATGAAGATATTAGACTATTTTATGATTGCAAATGGTAAAGAATGTGATTAAAGGCTCTTTTCCTATTTCAAAAGTTTTAGTTTTCGAGGGTAATAGCTACGTATGTTGAAAAAATGAAGATATTAGACTATTTTATGATTGCAAATGGTAAAGAATGTGATTAAAGGCTCTTTTCCTATGTCAAAAGTTTTAGTTTTCGAGGGTAATAGCTACGTATGTTGAAAAAATGAAGATATTAGACTATTTTTGATTGCAAATGGTAAAGAATGTGATTAAAGGCTCTTTTCCTATTTCAAAAGTTTTAGTTTTCGAGGGTAATAGCTACGTATGTTGAAAAAATGAAGATATTAGACTATTTTATGATTGCAAATGGTAAAGAATGTGATTAAAGGCTCTTTTCCTATGTCAAAAGTTTTAGTTTTCGAGGGTAATATCTACGTATGTTGAAAAAATGAAGATATTAGACTATTTTATGATTGCAAATGGTAAAGAATGTGATTAAAGGCTCTTTTCCATTTCAAAAGTTTTAGTTTTCGAGGGTAATAGCTACGTATGTTGAAAAAATGAAGATATTAGACTATTTTTGATTGCACATGGTAAAGAATGTGATTAAAGGCTCTTTTCCTATGTCAAAAGTTTTAGTTTCGAGGGTAATAGCTACGTATGTTGAAAAAATGAAGATATTAGACTATTTTATGATTGCAATGGTAAAGAATGTGATTAAAGGCTCTTTTCCTATGTCAAAAGTTTTAGTTTTCGAGGGTAATAGCTACGTATGTTGAAAAAATGAAGATATTAGACTATTTTATGATTGCAATGGTAAAGAATGTGATTAAAGGCTCTTTTCCTATTTCAAAAGTTTTAGTTTTCGAGGGTAATAGCTACGTATGTTGAAAAAATGAAGATATTAGACTATTTTATGATTGCACATGGTAAAGAATGTGATTAAAGGCTCTTTTCCTATTTCAAAAGTTTTAGTTTTCGAGGGTAATAGCTACGTATGTTGAAAAAATGAAGATATTAGACTATTTTATGATTGCAAATGGTAAAGAATGTGATTAAAGGCTCTTTTCCTATGTCAAAAGTTTTAGTTTTCGAGGGTAATAGCTACGTATGTTGAAAAAATGAAGATATTAGACTATTTTATGATTGCAAATGGTAAAGAATGTGATTAAAGGCTCTTTTCCTATTTCAAAAGTTTTAGTTTTCGAGGGTAATAGCTAGGTCTGTGAAAAAATGAAGATATTAGACTATTTTATGATTGCACATGGTAAAGAATGTGATTAAAGGCTCTTTTCCTATTTCAAAAGTTTTAGTTTTCGAGGGTAATAGCTACGTATGTTGAAAAAATGAAGATATTAGACTATTTTATGATTGCAAATGGTAAAGAATGTGATTAAAGGCTCTTTTCCTATGTCAAAAGTTTTAGTTTTCGAGGGTAATAGCTACGTATGTTGAAAAAATGAAGATATTAGACTATTTTATGATTGCAAATGGTAAAGAATGTGATTAAAGGCTCTTTTCCTATGTCAAAAGTTTTAGTTTTCGAGGGTAATAGCTACGTATGTTGAAAAAATGAAGATATTAGACTATTTTATGATTGCAAATGGTAAAGAATGTGATTAAAGGCTCTTTTCCTATGTCAAAAGTTTTAGTTTTCGAGGGTAATAGCTACGTATGTTGAAAAAATGAAGATATTAGACTATTTTATGATTGCAAATGGTAAAGAATGTGATTAAAGGCTCTTTTCCTATGTCAAAAGTTTTAGTTTTCGAGGGTAATAGCTACGTATGTTGAAAAAATGAAGATATTAGACTATTTTATGATTGCACATGGTAAAGAATGTGATTAAAGGCTCTTTTCCTATGTCAAAAGTTTTAGTTTTCGAGGGTAATAGCTACGTATGTTGAAAAAATGAAGATATTAGACTATTTTATGATTGCACATGGTAAAGAATGTGATTAAAGGCTCTTTTCCTATGTCAAAAGTTTTAGTTTTCGAGGGTAATAGCTACGTATGTTGAAAAAATGAAGATATTAGACTATTTTATGATTGCAAATGGTAAAGAATGTGATTAAAGGCTCTTTTCCTATTTCAAAAGTTTTAGTTTTCGAGGGTAATAGCTAGGTCTGTGAAAAAAATGAAGATATTAGACTATTTCATGATTGCACATGGTAAAGAATGTGATTAAAGGCTCTTTTCCTATTTCCAAAGTTTTAGTTTTCGAGGGTAATAGCTACGTATGTTGAAAAAATGAAGATATTAGACTATTTTATGATTGAAAATGGTAAAGAATGTGATTAAAGGCTCTTTTCCTATGTCAAAAGTTTTAGTTTTTGAGGGTAATAGCTACGTATGTTGAAAAAATGAAGATATTAGACTATTTTATGATTGCAAATGGTAAAGAATGTGATTAAAGGCTCTTTTCCTATTTCAAAAGTTTTAGTTTTCGAGGGTAATAGCTAGGTCTGTGAAAAAATGAAGATATTAGACTATTTTATGATTGCAAATGGTAAAGAATGTGATTAAAGGCTCTTTTCCTATGTCAAAAGTTTTAGTTTTCGAGGGTAATAGCTACGTATGTTGAAAAAATGAAGATATTAGACTATTTTATGATTGCAAATGGTAAAGAATGTGATTAAAGGCTCTTTTCCTATGTTAAAAGTTTTAGTTTTCGAGGGTAATAGCTACGTATGTTGAAAAAATGAAGATATTAGGCTATTTTATGATTGCACATGGTAAAGAATGTGATTAAAGGCTCTTTTCCTATTTCAAAAGTTTTAGTTTTCGAGAGTAATAGCTACGTATGTTGAAAAAATGAAGATATTAGACTATTTTATGAAAGCAAATGGTAAAGAATGTGATTAAAGGCTCTTTTCCTATATCAAAAGTTTTAGTTTTCGAGGGTAATAGCTACGTATGTTGAAAAAATGAAGATATTAGACTATTTTATGATTGAAAATTGTAAAGAATGTGATTAAAGGCTCTTTTCCTATTTCAAAACTTTTAGTTTTCGAGGGTAATAGCTACGTATGTTGAAAAAATGAAGATATTAGACTATTTCATGATTGCAAATGGTAAAGAATGTGATTAAAGGCTCTTTTCCTATTTCAAAAGTTTCAGTTTTCGAGGGTAATAGCTACGTATGTTGAAAAAATGAAGATATTAGACTATTTATGATTGCACATGGTAAAGAATGTGATTAAAGGCTCTTTTCCTATTTCAAAAGTTTTAGTTTTCGAGGGTAATAGCTACGTATGTTGAAAAAATGAAGATATTAGACTATTTTATGATTGCAAATGGTAAAGAATGTGATTAAAGGCTCTTTTCCTATGTCAAAAGCTTTAGTTTTCGAGGGTAATAGCTACGTATGTTTTAAAAAAATGAAGATATTAGACTATTCTATGATTGCACATGGTAAAGAATGTGATTAAAGGCTCGTTTCCTATTTCAAAAGTTTTAGTTTTCGAGGGTAATAGCTACGTATGTTGAAAAAATGAAGATATTAGACTATTTTATGATTGCAAATGGTAAAGAATGTGATTAAAGGCTCTTTTCCTATGTCAAAAGTTTTAGTTTTCGAGGGTAATAGCTAGGTCTGTGAAAAAAATGAAGATATTAGACTATTTTATGATTGCACATGGTAAAGAATGTGATTAAAGGCTCTTTTCCCATTTCAAAAGTTTTAGTTTTTGAGGGTAATAGCTACGTGTGTTGAAAAAATGAAGATATTAGACTATTTTATGATTGCAAATGGTAATGAATGTGATTAAAGGCTCTTTTCCTATGTCAAAAGTTTTAATTTTCGAGGGTAATAGCTACGTATGTTGAAAAAATGAAGATATTAGACTATTTTATGATTGCAAATGGTAAAGAATGTGATTAAAGGCTCTTTTCCTATTTCAAAAGTTTTAGTTTTCGGGGGTAAGAGCTTTGTCTTTGGAAAAAATGAAGATATTAGACTATTTTATGATTGCAAATGGTAAAGAATGTGATTAAAGGCTCTTTTCCTATTTCAAAAGTTTTAGTTTTCGAGGGTAATAGCTACGTATGTTGAAAAAATGAAGATATTAGACTATTTTATGATTGCAAATGGTAAAGAATGTGATTAAAGGCTCTTTTCCTATGTCAAAAGTTTTAGTTTTCGAGGGTAATAGCTACGTATGTTGAAAAAATGAAGATATTAGACAATTTTATGATTGCAAATGGTAAAGAATGTGATTAAAGGCTCTTTTCCTATGTCAAAAGTTTTAGTTTTTGAGGGTAATAGCTACATATGTTGAAAAAATGAAGATATTAGACTATTTTATGATTGCAAATGGTAAAGAATGTGATTAAAGGCTCTTTTCCTATGTCAAAAGTTTTAGTTTTCGAGTTTAATATCTACGTATGTTGAAAAAATGAAGATATTAGACTATTTTATGATTGCAAATGGTAAAGAATGTGATTAAAGGCTCTTTTTCTGTGTCAAATGTGTTAGTTTTCGAGGGTAATAGGTACGTATGTTGAAAAAATTAAGATATTAGACTATTTTTAGATTGCAAATGGTAAAGAATGTGATTAAAGGCTCTTTTCCTATTTCAAAAGTTTTAGTTTTCGGGGGTAATAGCTACGTATGTTGAAAAAATGAAGATATTAGACTATTTTATGATTACAAATGGTCAAAAATTTGATTAAAGGCTCTTTTCCTATGTCAGAAGTTTTAGTTTTCAAGGGTAATAGCTACGTTTGTTGAAAAAATGAAGATATTAGACAATTTTATGATTGCACATGGTAAAGAATGTGATTAAAGGCTCTT
>NW_027066059.1:2500-19804 GCF_032884065.1 Artemia franciscana
ATATATATATATATATATATATATATATATATATTATATATATATATATATATATATATATATATATATATATATATATATATATATATATATATATATATATATATATATACTAGCTGTTGGGGTGGCGCTTCGCGCCACCCCAACACCTAGTTGGTGGGGGCGCTTCGCGCCCCCCCCCAAGCCCCCCCGCGCGCGTAAGTCGTTACGCGCCATATTAGTTACGCGCCATTGTAGTTGTGTCCCTATGTCCCACCTGTGAATATATATATATATATATATATATATATATATATATATATATATATATATATATATATATATATATATATATATATATATATATATATATATATATATATATATATATTATATATATATATATATATATATATATATATATATATATATATATATATATATATATATATATATATATATATATATATATATATATATATATGTTTTTAACTACGTAAAACTTGCGAATATACAACATTCTTTGCTTTCCCATTGTCTGTGCATATAAATAGATTGTCAGGTTTACCGACTCTTGAACATACAACATATAATGGTCCATGGGAAAACAATCCGTATTCAGATCTATACCTCATGATTCTAATGATTGCCCTTGAGCTTTGTTGATGGTGATTGCTAATCGACCATTCCCTGAGTCGCCATCGTCATTTATATATCCCCCTGTGCACCCCGGCGTCCCCTTTGTAGTTATGTCCCTGTGTCCCGGTCGTCATTTATATTCCCTGTGTCCCGGTCGTCATTTGTGTCCCGGTGTTCCAGTCTGTGATTTCTCTTTGAGTGTCCCGGGGCGTCATTTATATTCCTTGTGTCCCGGTGTCCCGGTCGTCATTTATATCCCCCTGTGCCCCCCGGCGTCCCCATTGTAGTTGTGTCCCTGTGTTCCGGTCGTCATTTATATTCCCTGTGTCCCGGTCGTCATTTGTATCCTGGTGTCCCGGTCTGTATATACATTCGTTTTTTAGTTTTGTTTTTCTCCTTTATTTTTTTCCTTTTTTCTTTTTTTTCTTTTTTAGTTTATTTAGATTTTTAGATTTTTTAGTTTTTTTATTAGTTTTTAGTTTTTTTGTAGTTTTTACCATTTTTTTAGTTTTTTTAGTTTTTTTTTTACTTATGTCCTGGTCGTCATTTATACTCCCTGTGTCCCGGTCGTCATTTGTGTCTCGGTGCTTTGTTGATTGCTAATTTATATTATATTTATATTTATATTTTTTATATTTATTAATATTTTTTTAGTTTTCTTTTTCTCTTATTTTTCAGTTTTTTCCTTTTTTTTAGTTTTTCCTTTTTTAGTTTTTAGTTTTTTTTTGTTTTTTACCTTTTTTTAGTTTTTTTAGTTTTTTTAGTTTTTTAGCTTTTTTAGTTTTTTTATTAGTTTTTAGTTTTTCTTTAGTTTTTGCCTTTTTTTAGTTTTTTCAGTTTTTTTTAGTTTTTAGTTTTTTACCTTTTTTTAGTTTTTTTTTAGTTTTTTAGCTTTTTTAGTTTTTTTTCTTTTTAGTTTTTTTGTAGTTTTTACCTTTTTTAGTTTTTTTTCTTCTTTTGTATTAGTGTGAAATAATTCAGACGTCATATGCGGACAAACACGACGTCACTCGACAGACAGACAGACAGACATAACCCACAAACAACTTATTTTTATATATATTTATTCATATTTTTTTAGTTTTCTTTTTCTCTTTTATTTTTCAGTTTTTTCCTTTTTTTTTAGTTTTTTTCTTTTTTAGTTTTTAGTTTTTTTTAGTTTTTTACCTTTTTTTAGTTTTTTTTAGTTTTTTTAGTTTTTTAGCTTTTTTAGTTTTTTTATTAGTTTTTATTTTTTTGTAGTTTTTGCCTTTTTTTATTTTTTTCAGTTTTTTTTAGTTATTAGATTTTTACCTTTTTTTAGTTTTTTTTTAGTTTTTTAGCTTTTTTAGTTTTTTTTTCTTTTTAGTTTTTTTTTGTAGTTTTTACCTTTTTTAGGTTTTTTCTTCTTTTGTATTAGTGTGAAATAATTCAGACGTCATATGCGAACAAACATGACGTCACCTGATCCATCCACAGATCCACACACAGACAACTTATTTTTACATATATAGATATATATATATATATATATATATAATATATATATATATATATATATATATATATATATATATATATATATATATATATATATATATATATATATTCGCGCCCCTCCAAGCCCCATATATATATATATATATATATATATATATATATATATATATATATATATATATATATATATATATATATATATATATATATATATATATATATATATATATATATATATATATACGTCAGTGGACAGACAGACAAACAACTTATTTTTATATAGATATATATATATATATATATATATATATATATATATATATATATATATATATATATATATATATATATATATATATATATATATATATATATATATATATCCTCCTTTATTTTTCAGTTTTTTTCCTTTTTTTAGTTTTTTTTTGTTTTTCAGTTTTTAGTTTTTTTTTCTATGTTGCATGTTCAAGAGTCGGTAAACCTGACAATCTATTTATATGTCCCCCAACGGTATTTTTTATAAATATAGATAGATTCGGTCGTTATTTGTGTCCCGGTGTCCCTGTCTGTAATTTCTCTTTGAGTGTCCCGGTCGTCATTTATATTCCCTGTTTCCTGGTGTCCTGGTCGTCATTTATGTCCCGGTGTTCCGGTCTGTAATTTCATCAGTTGACAAACATGACATCATCAGTTGATGTCATCATATATATATATATATATATATACTAGCTGTTGGGGTGGCGCTTCGCGCCACCCCAACACCTTGTTGGTGGGGCGCTTTGCGCCCCCCCCAAGCCCCCCCGCACGCGTAAGTCGTTACGCGCCATATTAGTTACGTGCCACTGTAGTTGTGTCCCTGTGTCCCACCTGTGGATATAGATAGATTTATATATGTGTTTCAAACTACGTAAAAATTGCGAATATACAACATTTTTGGCTTTCCCACAACTGGGAGCTTTCCGTTTCCAATTGCCAGCAATTGATCTGAAAATGTTTGACCAGAGTCATCGTTTTGCAATCGGACACGCATATTTGTAGTTAATTTTAATATTTTTACGTCTGCCCATAAATTAGAATATTTCAGGCAAGCAATTATTTCGTCTGCAGGAGTTAAACTACGTAAAAATTGCGAATATACAACATTCTTGGCTTTCCCATTGTCTGTGCATATACAAAGCCGTATGTACTAATAATGACGTCATATGCAAACGCTCTTTTTACAAACAAACAAACATGCATACACACAACTCGTTTTTATATAGATAGATAGATAGATAGATACAATACAAATTAACTGCGTAAAACTTGCGAATATACAACATTCTTCGCTGTCCAATTGTCGCTGCATATAAATAGATTGTCAGGTTTACCGACCCTCGAACATGCAACGTACAATTGTCCATGGGAAAAACAATAAGTATTAAGATCTATACCACATTTTTCTAATGATTGACCTTGAGCTTTGTTAATGGTGATTGCAAATGCTAATCGAATTGGGAATTGCAATCTTTTAAATTGAAAAGGCAGATCTGTTGGAATCATGGGAATGCGAGGAATAAGAACAGCCTCACCCTCAAAAGGCCCTGTCAAGATTGTGGCCTCTATTAGGTTTTCCATTGTTTTTTTTAAGGCAAGTCGCGTGCCATTGCAAAGCTTTGGTGGGTTGATATTTCTTAAAAGTATTATTGGTACGCTTATTTTTAGTTGTAGCACGTGTGGTGGAAACCCTGAAAGATCTATGGAATTTAAATATTCAGATGGATAATTAACCGCTTCATTTGGTTCCAAAACTGTGTCGACTGTCTTGTAAAGGACTGCCTGGTCTCGAATCTTGGTCAAAACAATATTGTTGATTTCGTGGACGTCTATATTATTGGGTGCGAGAATCGCTCTTTCACTTAGCCATTTATTATTTTTATAATTTTTTAGAATATTCGGAAATACTTTTTCAATCAATTCATTTTTGGACGTCACTAAATTACAGAAATCAGCAGGTAGTTGTATACGTCCTGAAATTGAGTCTATCGTATCATAAATGTCTTTTTGTTCCGACGTTAACTTGGAAATGTTATTTTGTACATACGACAATAGATCACTCGTACTGTAACTTTTTTCACGATCCAATTCTACACATGTCGAAACAGCAGCGATACGGTTAGGTGAAGGCATTCCCAAATCCTGAAGAGGTTTGTTTGCCATAAGTACGCACAAATCTTCTATAATAACTAAAGTGTAGTTATAAATTTCTGATGTAAAATCAAAAGTCATATCTGACGTCTCTAACTGTTTTCGATAGAGTATATCTTCGGACATTTTTGACTTATATTTTCCCCATAACTCTGTAGGAGCTGATGGAGAACAAGTTGTTAAAATGATGCCAAACAATGCACGAATTTGACTTGGGGTTGACGTTTCGCACGCGTCATTGATGCAGTTATTCCAGTGTTGGTCATTCTCCAATAAATTCAGAGCTTGGCATGCACTACGGTAAGTGTCATGTATAGTACCGTTTACAGTTCTAAAATACTCAAAGGATGTCGGACCGGGTAAATTCACCAAAAGCAGGCGTAGAAAGAAGCATTCATGTTGATTGGGGTGAACGGTGTAGAGTCTTCCTATCGTGGTATCTTTGAAGATGGTAGGTTGGCCGTCGACTGACACGTTGACCATTCTGTAAATGTACGGCTAAGTGACCAACAGCTGGACTACGTTCATGTATCGGAAATGAAAGAATTCACCAAACAGTTTAATTACTGCTTATGGATCTTCCAGCCTGATATTGTACGATTTCGTCGAAATCTTTGATTTCGAGCTGCAAGCCAAAAAATGCCATGTCAATGCCTTTGTTGACGTATTTACTTATGTATTTGATTGCCTTTACGGAGTTTCAGTATTCAATGTTTATGTGTGCATTAAATGTTTTTGATAATAATGGGGAATATGGAACAACCCACTGGTTATCTACTTCGATGGTGGTACCGTTGCCATTGTAGGTTCTTCAGTTATTTTACAATTAGAAATTTCTCTTTCAACGGTCTTCTTACAATTAAAAATTTGTCTTTGAACGATATTCTTAAATACCTGTGTCCTGGTCGTCATTTATATTCCCTGTGTCCCGGTCGTTATTTATATTCCCTCTGTCCCGGTCGTCATTTGTGTCCCGGTCTGTAATTTCTCTTTGAGTGTTTTTTCTTTTTAGTATTTTTTAGTTTTTTACATTTTTTCTTTTTTCAGTTTTCTTTTTCTTCTTTATTTTTCAGCTTCACTATGAAATACATATCGCCGAACCTTTGTTTTTTTAACTAAAATCTGGTAGGCATTGATGACCTTATCCAAGTCAAAATCCCAAACCCAATCATCATCGCTATCATTTTCAGTTTTGATATGTTTTGACTCTCGCTGTCCAGGTGGATCTTCATCTAACTACGCGGTTTTGCGTTCTTTAGCCTCAAGCCTGTTTCCTTGCTGTTCTTTTGATTCCTCGGCACGCTTTCTTTTCTGACTTTCTCTATCAGCAGCAAGTTTTTTGGCATAGACTCTTTGAGCAACTTCATCGGCTTTTGCCATGGTAAGTTCATCAGTTATTTTAAACTTAAACATTAATAGATTTTTACGTGATAATATATGTCTTAAATATCTTTAATGACGTCACCGTCATAGCAAAAATGACGACAACTAATTTCATGACGTCAGCTGACACAGAAACATGACGAATAATATACCATTTAAAACACCAAAATGAACATACTGGAGTAGTCACTCGGTGAGAGAGGGTGTCAGAACGGAGAATGAAGGTCCCAGGTTCAAATCCTGGTTAGGCTAAAAAAGGTAAAAAACTAAAAAAACTAAAAAAACTAAAAACTAAAAAAAACTAAAAAAAGGAAAAAACTGAAAAATAGAAGAGAAAAAGAAAAATAATAAAATTAAGAATAATAAAAAAAAAAAAAAGATAAAAACTAAAAAAAAAGTAAAAAAAAACGAAAAAAAACTAAAAAAGCTAAAAAAAAAGGTAAAAACCAATAAAAAAATAAAAAGAAAAAAAGGAAAAAAACTAAAAAAAATTTTCATCTAAAAAACTAAATAAAATAAAAAAGGTAAAAACTAAAAGAACTAAAAAAGAAAAAAATAAATGACGACACTCAAAGAGAAAGCGACCGGGACAAAAGGAATGTTCGATTAGCAATCAACAAAGCACCGGGACACAGGGAGTATAAATGACGACCAGGACATAAGTAAAAAAAACTAAAAAAACTAAAAAGAAGGTAAAAACTACAAAAAAACTAAAAAGAAAAAAAAACTAAAAACTAATAAAAAAACTAAAAAATCTAAAAATCTAAATAAACTAAAAAATAAAAAAAATAATAAAGGAAAAAAATAAAGGAGAAAAACAAAACTAAAAAACGAATGTATATACAGACCGGGACACCGGGATACAAATGACGACCGGGACACAGGGAATATAAATGACGACCGGGACACAGGGACACAACTACGACGGGGACGCCGGGGGGCACAGGGGGATATAAATGACGACCGGGACACCGGGACAAGGAATGGTCGATTAGCAATCACCATCAACAAAGCTCAAGGGCAATCATTAGAATCATGAGGTATAGATCTGAATACGGATTGTTTTCCCATGGACCATTATATGTTGCAGGTTCAAGAGTCGTTCAAGAGTCGGTAAACCTGACAATCTATTTATATGCACAGACAATGGGACAGTAAAGAATGTTGTATATTCGCAAGTTTTACGTAGTTAAAAACATATATATATATGTATATATATATATATATATACATATATATATATATATATATATATATATATATATATATATATATATATATATATATATATATATATATATATATATATATATATATATATATATATATATATATATATATATATATATATATATATATATATATATCTATATATATAAAAATAAGTTGTCTGTCTGTCTGTGGGTCTGTGGATCAGGTGACGTCATGTTTCGGCTGACGTCATGAAATTAGTTGCCGTCATTTTTGTTATGACGATGCTTAGTATATTGTAAAACACATTAATTTGGTTAATAATATACCATTTAAAACACCAAAATGAACATGCTGGAGTAGTCACTCGGTGAGAGAGGGTGTCAGAACGGAGAATGAAGGTCCCAGGTTCAAATCCTGGTTAGGCTAAAAAAGGTAAAAAACTAAAAACTAAAAAAAAAACTGAAAAAACTAAAAAAAAGGCAAAAACTACAAAAAAAACTAAAAACTAATAAAAAAATAAAAAAGCCGAAAAACTAAAAAAACTAAAGAAACTAAAAAAAGGAAAAAACTTAAAAAACTAAAAACTAAAAAAAAACTAAAAAAAAGGAAAAATGAAAAATAGAAGAGAAAAAGAATACTAATAAAAATAAAAATAAAAATAAAAAAAAATAAAAAAGATAAAAAGCTAAAAAAAGGTAAAAACCAATAAGAAACTAAAAAGAAAAAAAGGTAAAAAACTAAAAAAAAATTTCATCTAAAGAACTAAAAAAATAAAAAAGGTAAAAACTAAAAGAACTAAAAAAGTAAAAAAAAACTAAAAAAAGGAAAAAACTGAAAAATAAGCAGGATATAAAACAGGGGGATATAAATGACGACCGGGACACCGGGACATAAGGAATATAAATGAATCAGAAAATACAACTCATGTTTCCAAATGACGTCGTTTGGAGCCCAAATTGAAAATCCAGATCAATTTATGTCTACTTTCAAAGTAAAAGGGCAAATTTATCATAGAGCAGGGTCTCTTCTACCATTCTCAGGCGAGAATCATAAATTTTTACAATTGTACTTCATCAGTGATAGAAATTCTGAATTGAATGCACGTTGCGAAATTTCTCCCAAGATTGAAAGGACAATCGTTTCCCAATTACAACATCTTTTCCACGAAAATAATAATTTAGTGCGTCTGTTCAAAACAACCATCGATTTGATGCCTACTTATACGCATAAAATTGTTATTTCCGCTGACAAAACGCCTCCTGGCCAACATGTGCGTAGATACAATGCTCCAACTATCGACGAAGTGGCCATCGTTATGGTCGGTGATCAGTTTTTACCTCGAGATATTATTCTCAGGGTTTCCACCACACGTGCTACAACTAAAAATAGGCCTACCAATAATACTTTTAAGAAATATAAACCCACCAAAGCTTTGCTATTGCACTCGACTTGCCGTAAAAAAAACAATGGAAAACCTAATAGAGGCCACAATCTTGACAGGGCCTTTTGAGGGTGAGGCTGCTCTTATTCCTCGCATTCCCAAGATTCCAACGGATCTGCCTTTTCAATTTAAAAGATTGCAATTCCCAATTCGATTAGCATTTGCAATCACCATTAACAAAGCTCAAGGTCAATCATTAGAAAAATGTGGTATAGATCTTAATACTGATTGTTTTTCCCATTGACAATTGTACGTTACATGTTCGAGGGTCGGTAAACCTGACAATCTATTTATATGCAGCGACAATTGGACAGCGAAGAATGTTGTATATTCGCAAGTTTTACGCAGTTAATTTGTATTTTATCTATTTATCTATCTATCTATCTATATAAAAACGAGTTGTATGTATGCATGTTTGTTTGTTTGTAAAAAGAGCGTTTGCATATGATGTCATTATTAGTACATACGGCTTTGTATATGCAGAGACAATGGGAAAGCCAAGAATGTTGTATATTCGCAATTTTTACGTAGTTTAACTCCTGCAGACGAAATGAATGCTTGCCTAAAAAATTCTAATTTATAGGCACACGTATAAAATATTAAAATTAACTACAAATATGCGTGTCCGATTGCAAAATGATGACTCTGGTCAAACAGTAGACTCAATTTCAGGACGTATACAACTACCTGCTGATTTCTGTAATTTAGTGACGTCCAAAAATGAATTGATTGAAAAAGTATTTCCGAATATTCTAAAAAATTATAAAAATAATAAATGGCTAAGTGAAAGAGCGACTCTCGCACCCAAAAATATAGAAGTCCACGAAATCAACAATATTGTTTTGAACAAGATTCGAGACCAGGCAGTCCTTTACAAGTCAGTCGACACAGTTTTGGAACCAAATGAAGCGGTTAATTATCCATCTGAATTTTTAAATTCCATAGATCCTTCAGGGTTTCCACCACACGTGCTACAACTAAAAATAGGCGTACCAATAATACTTTTAAGAAATATCAACCCACCAAAGCTTTGCAATGGCACGCGACTTGCCGTAAAAAAAACAATGGAAAACCTAATAGAGGCCACAATCTTGACAGGCCCTTATGAGGGTGAGGCTGTTCTTATTCCTCGCATTCCCATGATTCCAACGGATCTGCTTTTTCAATTTAAAAGATTGCAATTCCCAATTCGATTAGTATTTGCCATCACCATTAACAAAGCTCAAGGTCAATCATTAGAAAAATGTGGTATAGATCTTAATCCTGATTGTTTTTCCCATGGACAATTGTTCGTTGCATGTTCGAGGGTCAGTAAACCTGACAATGTATTTATATGCAGCGACAATTGGACAGCGAAGAATGTTGTTTATTCGCAAGTTTCACGCAGTTAATTTGTATTGTATCTATCTATCTATCTATCTATATAAAAACGAGTTATGTGGATGCATGTTTGTTTGTTTATAAAAAGAGCGTTTGTATATGACGTCATTATTAGTACATACGGCTTTGCATATGCACAGACAATGGGAAGGCCAAGAATGTTGTTTATTCGCAATTTTTGCGTAGTTTGAAACACATATATAAATCTATCTATATTCACAGGTGGGACACAGGGACACAACTACAATGGCGCATAACTAATATGGCGCGTAACGACTTACGCGCGCGGGGGGGCGCGAAGCGCCCCACCAACTAGGTGTTGGGGTGGCGCGAAGCGCCACCCCAACAGCTAGTATATATATATATATATATATATATATATATATATATATATATATATATATATATATATATATATATATATATATATATCTATATTCACAGGTGGGACATAGAGATACAACTACAATGGCGCGTAACTAATATGGCGCGTAACGACTTACGCGCGCGGGGGGCTTGGGGGGCGTGAAGCGCCCCCACCCACTAGGTGTTGGGGTGGAAACGCCTTCTTATATACTTATAATGACGTCATATACAAAACCTTTGACGTCGTAACAAACATGACGTCAGTCGACAAATAACTTCATGACGGCATAATGCTCAATCCTTATAATGACCGCAGTCGACAAACATGACGTCAGTCGACACACAAACATGACGGCAGTCACCACAAACAACTTATTTTTATATGTATGGAAGATTGCATCATTTAAAAAGGACACAAAAACTTTTACTTTACATTTGAATGAGCCCTCTTGTGACATTCAAGGACCACTGGGTTGATACAATCACCCCTGAAAAAAAGAAAAAAAAGAAAGACAAATAAACATATTAACAAACATCCGTGATCTTTCTTATGCCAAAAAAAAAAAAATCCACGTTTTTGCACATAGGAGCTAAATAAGAACCGATAAAATTGGATGGGATTTTACCCCATCCAAGACATAAAATCTTCAAGTGAAATTGATGTAGTATTTTGATTTTTCGTACTTTTGCCTTTGCAGGGTAGAGTTTCAGAAAGATACAGTTTTTTGTCTTCTGTAGCATAGCCAGAAAGATCACAAAAAAGACTATACTCGAAAAGACAAAATCAAGAAAAATCAAGAATATATGAAACAGATTTTATGTTTATTTTTTATTGGATTTTATGTTTGGTTTTAGTTTTTTGTGTTTTAAGAAGTAGAGTTAAGAGAAAGAGTCAAACTTTAGCGTAAAGAGCTGGGCGTTGAGGAGGAATAGCCCCTTTCATATACGGAGTAATTTCTGTTCGTTTTAAGTTTAAATGTCACTCCTTTCTTTCATTTAAAAAAAAACTCGTTTTTTATTTAATATAATGTTACGTCCAATGTCAAGTTCATCATTTCTATTAAAATTTAAGACTGGTCTATAATTTGATTCAACAAGTACTTGAAAATGGGCCATGTATTGGCCACAAAATGGCCCATAAGTTGGCATGGTATTTAAGTGATGGTAAGACGGCAAAACTTATTGATTATGTTATCAAACAGTTCGTTGTAACGAACTGTAGTAAGGAGCGACCCGGCTCAATAGCAACCAAAACTCTAAAAAATTGGGCTTTGATATCAATAGCTACATCAAAAGAATTGCATTTTAATGCTTATTTTAAATATATAAGTTTAATCAAGTTTAGTTTTACCCATCAAAAGTTACGAGCCTGAGATAATTTGCCTTATTCTAAAAAATAGGGGAGAACAAACCCTAAAAGTCATAGAATTACACCATCAGATTCAGCGTATCAGAGAGCCCTATTGTAGAAGTTTCAAGCTCCTATCTACAAAAATGTGGAATTTCGTATTTTTTGCCAGAAGACAAATCACGGGTGCGTGTTTATTTATTTTTTTTTCCCAAGGGTCTTCGTATCGACCAAGTGGTCTTAGAATGTCACAAGAGGGCTCGTTCTAACGGAAATGAAAAGTTCTAGTGCCCTTTTTAAGTGACCAAAAAATTGGAGGGCACCTAAGCCCCCTCCCAAGCTCATTTTTTCTCCAAAGTCAACGGATCAAAGTTTTGATATAGTCATTTTGTTCCACATAGTCAAAAACCATAATAACTATGTCCTTGGGAATGACTTAATCCCCCACAGTCCCTGGGGGAGGGGCTGCAAGTCACAAACTTCGGCCAGTGTTTACATATAATAATATATAAGGTTATTGGGAAGTGTACAGCGTTTTCAAGGGATTTTTTGTTTTGTTTTGGGGGTGGGGTTGAGGGGAGGGAGCTATGTGGGAGGATCTTTCCTTAGAGAAATATGTCATGGGGAACAGAAATTCAATGAAAAGGGCGCAGGGTTTTCTAAAATTACTATAGAAAAAAAAACAATGAAAAAATAAACAATGAAAAGTTTTTTCAATTGAAAGTAAGGAGTAGCATTGAAACTTAAAACGAACAGAGATTATTACGCATATGAGGGGTTCTAAAATTACTTTAGCATCAAGAGCGAGGTATATAGGAGGAGATAAATACCTCGCTCGTTATGCTATAGTATTTTTAGTAATTTCAACTATTTATTCTACGGCCTTTCGGATTCAGGGACCATTCTTAAAGAATTGGGACAAAACATACGATTTAGTGTAAAGAGCGAGGTATTAACGAGGGTAAAAACCCCCTCATATACATAATAAAAATTCAAGAATATAAAAGTTTGTTACGTAATCTAATTCTTAAGTTACGTATATTTTTCACTAATAAAAACATTCGTTAAAAATTAAAATTTATAGTTGCCTTTTTATGTAACCGAAAAATTGCGGGGGAACTAGGCTTTCCCCATCCCTTATTTCTCAAAATCGTCTGATCAAAACTAAGAGAAAGCTATTTAGCCAAAAAAGCAATTGATATGCAAATTTCATTTTAATAATTTATGTGTGGGGAGCCAAAATCAAACATGCATTAATTCAAAAACGTTCAGAAATTACATAAAAAAACTAGTTTTTTTTTAACTGAAAGTAAGGAGCGACATTAAATCTTAAAACAAACAGAAATTACTCCGTATATGAAAAGGGTTGTCCCCTCCGCAATCCCTCATTCTTTACGCTAAAGTTTGACTATTTTCCACAATTCTGATTTTTAAAACAATTAAAAACTTTAGCGTAAAGAGCAAGGGATTGCGGAGGGGACAACCCATTTCATATAGGGAGTAATTTCTGTTCGTTTTAAGTTTTAATGTCGCTCCTTACTTTCAGTTAAAAAAACTAGTTTTTTTTTATGTAATAGTCAACCAAAGAATGGCAGGATCAATACAGGATACTAGGGCATATATAAGTGATGTTACCGATGTTAAAACTAAAGACCACCATATAGTAGTTTTTAGGGTTTCATTTAAAGCTTAAACTTCAAAGGGGTAACTACCTCCCGGGAAGTTCTGATGTTAGTAGATTCCAGGATGGGAATTTGAGAGAAAATTTCCAGGAACAGTAGAATATTAAACTAGAGAGTTTAGAATTTGACAATGTGAAAGATGAATGGAATAATTATAGAAAAACAATCTGTTAAGTTGCTGATGGTGTTTTAGGGAAGAACGTTAAGACTGCGGCAAGGGATATTATGGAAAAAGCTTTATGTTTGATAGAGAGAAGAGGCTTGTACAAGAATTATATTGAGTGATAGATCATATGAAAACAAAAGGAATGTACAGAGGGAGGAGAAATCATTAAAATATGAGCTAAGATGGTTTGAAGTTGAGGCCATTGATAAAATTGCCAAGGATCTGGAAGATTCAGCTAGACAGCATAATAGTAAAATATTATCCTGGCATGTTCATAAACTGAGAGTGAGTAGTCCTTGTCCCAGGTAAAGATAGGAACAGGGTCACAATTAATGACAAGGAAAAAGTTAAAGAGAGATGGGTGGAACATTTTAAGAATGTGCTAAACCGAATGTATTTTGCTTTTTTTTATATGTTTGCCTTTCTAGGGGAAGTTTCAGGAAGTTACAGTATCTTGTCTTCTGTGGTGTTGCTAGAAAGACCTTAAAAAAGACTATACTCAAATTGAAAAATTCAAGAAATATAAACTATAAATATATGAAACAGATTAGAGAATTGTAAAGCACTTAACATATTTTTAAGGAACCTGACCTGAGAGATTACATTTGGGGATATTTTGATAATGGTAAAATATTAGAATAAAAAATTTCACGGTAATAGAATGTTTTTTTAATGTTTTAAATGTCGCTGTTGCTATATATATATATATATATATATATATATATATATATATATATATATATATATATATATATATATATATATATATATATAAGTTGTCTGTCTGTTATGTCTGTTACACTTTGTCTGTTACGCCAGATTACATCTTCTATATTTATAAAAGAAAACAAACTAAAATGTAAAAACTGGGAATTGCATAAATATTTCGAAATATTTTGACAATAGATTAAAGTAATTCGAAAAAAGAAAAACGGTAAGAAAAACTAAAAAAAAAAACTAAAAAGAAAAAACTAAAAAGAAAAAACTAAAAAAAAATAAAAAAAGAAAAAACGGAAAAAAATAAAAAAGATGAAAAACTAAAGAGAAAAAAAATGAAAAAAGCTAAAAAACTAAAAAAAAAGAAAAAACTAAAAAAATGGGAATTGCACAAATATTTCAATATATTTTGACAATAGTTTAAACTAATTCGAAAACCTTAAAACAGATACCCCAAATTTGAGGTTTAATATAAATTTTTGGAGCCTTAGCATGCTTGGCACGTAAAGTTTTTTCCAAGTTTCAATGTTAAAATGAACATTGACAAATTGAAGAAAACAAATCAATAAAATATATATATATATATATATATATATATATATATATATATATATATATATATATATATATATATATATATATATATATTTATATATATATATATATATATATATATATAAATAAGATGTATATATGCATGTTTGTTTGTTTGTGGGTTTGCATTTGACGTCATTATAAGTATATGAGGCTCTGTATATGACGTCATTATAAGATGACACTACAGACCGGGACACCGGGACACAAATGACGACTGGGACACAGGGAATATAAATGACGACCGGGACACTCAAAGAGAAATTACAGACCGGGAAACCGGGACACAATTGACGACTGGGACACTCGGTATATATATATATATATATATATATATATATATATATATATATATATATATATATATATATACATATATATATATATATATTCTCCTGATGAGCCCTTATGTTGGGTGTTGCCTCTGAATTATTTGTCTATATTATTTTTTCTATTGTTTGGTAAATGACGACTTGTACTTATTGACGACATGACTGCCTGTCCATGGATTATTCTTTATGGTTGATTATGTGTTGCTATGCCGTTTGACCTATGTGATTGTATGGATGAGTAGGGTTAAGACCTCATTCAATTTGTGGTCTATATTAGTCACTAATTTAGGAAAACAGTCTTCCTTTCCTCCTTCTGTCTTTTTTTTTTTTTTTTTTTTTTTTTTTTTTTTTTTTTTTTTTTTGTGTGTGTGTGTGTGTGTTTGTGCTGTTGCATTGGTGATTTCTCTTTTCATGATATCTATCTATATATATAAAAATAAGTTGTCTGTCTGTGGATGTGTGGATGGATGTGTCAGGTGACGTCACCTGAAAAAACTGGATCAGGTGACGTCAAAACTGAAAAAACTAAAAAAAGGCAAAAACTACAAAAAAAACTAAAAACTAATAAAAAAAATAAAAAAGCTAAAAAACTAAAAAAACTATAAAGGTAAAAACCAATAAAAAAACTAAAAAAAAAACTGAAAAAACTAAAAAAAGGCAAAAACTACAAAAAAAAACTAAAAACTAATAAAAAAAGTAAAAAAGCTAAAAAACTAAAAAAACTAAAAAAACTAAAAAAAGGTAAAAAACTAAAAAAAAATAAAAAATAAAAAAAAACTAAAAAAAAGGAAAAAACTGAAAAATAAGCTAAAATAAAGGTAAAAACCAATAAAAAACTAAAAAAAAAAAGGAAAAAACTAATAAATGACGACACTCAAAGAGAAAGCGACCAGGACAAAAGGAATGTTCGATTAGCAATCAACAAAGCACCGGGACACAGGGAGTATAAATGACGACCAGGACATAAGTAAAAAAAAAAAAACTATCTATATATATAAAAATAAGTTGTCTGTGGATCTGTGGATCGTGGATCAGGTGACGTCACCTGAAAAACTGGATCAGGTGACGTCAAAACTGAAAAAACTAAAAAAAGGCAAAAACTACAAAAAAAACTAAAAACTAATAAAAAAAATAAAAAAGCTAAAAAACTAAAAAAACTAAAAAAAGGCAAAAACTACAAAAAAAACTAAAAACTAATAAAAAAGCTAAAAAACTAAAAAAACTAAAAAAAAGGCAAAAACTACAAAAAAACTAAAAACTAATAAAAAAAATAAAAAAGCTAAAAAACTAAAAAAACTAAAAAAACTAAAAAAACTAAAAAAAGGTAAAAAACTAAAAAAACTAAAAACTAAAAAAAACTAAAAAAGGTAAAAACTAAAAGAACTAAAAAAGAAAAAAATAAATGACGACACTCAAAGAGAAAGCGACCAGGACAAAAGGAATGTTCGATTAGCAATCAACAAAGCACCGGGACACAGGGAGTATAAATGACGACCAGGACACAAGTAAAAAAAAAAATTAACAAAACTAAAAAGAAGGTAAAAACTACAAAAAAAAACTAAAAAGAAAAAAAAACTAAAAACTAATAAAAAAACTAAAAAATCTAAAAATCTAAATAAACTAAAAAAGAAAAAAAAAGGAAAAAAATAAAGGAGAAAAACAAAACTAAAAAACGAATGTATATACAGACCGGTACACCGGGATACAAATGACGACCGGGACACAGGGAATATAAATGACGACCGGGACACAGGGACACAACTACAACGGGGACACCGGGGGAAACAGGGGGATATAAATGACGACCGGGACAAAAAAACTAAAAAGAAAAAAAAACTAAAAACTAATAAAAAAACTAAAACATCTAAAAATCTAAATAAGCTAAAAAAGAAAAAAAAAGGAAAAAAATAAAGGAGAAAAAATAAACTAAAAAACGAATGCATATACAGACCGGGACACCGGGATACAAATGACGACCGGGACACAGGGAATATAAATGACGACCGGGACACAGGGACACAACTACAACGGGGACACCGGGGGAAACAGGGGAATGTAAATGACGACCGGGACACCGGGACAGGGAATGGTCGATTAGCAATCACCATCAACAAAGCTCAAGGGCAATCATTAGAATCATGAGGTATAGATCTGAATACAGATTGTTTTCCCATGGACCATTATATGTTGCATGTTCAAGAGTCGGTAAACCTGACAATCTATTTATATGCAAAGACAATGGGACAGCAAAGAATGTTGTATATTCGCAAGTTTTACGTAGTTAAAACCATATATATATATCTATCTATATTCACAGGTGGGACATAGGGACACAACTACAATGGCGCGTAACTATTATGGCGCGTAACGACTTACGCGCGCGGGGGGGCTTGGGGGGGGCGCGAAGCGCCCCCACC
>NW_027066060.1:0-19800 GCF_032884065.1 Artemia franciscana
ATGATTGCCCTTTAGCTTTGTTGATGCTGATTGCTAATCAAACATTCCCTGTGTCCCCGTCGTTATTTATATATCCCCCTGTGCCCCTGGCACCCCCCTTGTAGTTGTGTCCCTGTGTCCTGGTCGTCATTTATATTACCAATATTCCGGTCGTCATTTGTGTCCCGGTGTCCCAGTCTGTACTTTCTCTTTGAGTGTCGAGGTCGTCATTTATATTCCCTGTGTCCCAGCATCCCGGTCGTCATTTGTTTCCCGGTGTCCCCGTGTCCCGGTCGTCATTTGTGTCCCGGTCTGTAATTTCATCAGTTGACAAACATGACGTAAGTCGACAAATAATTTCATGACGCATAGGGCTCAATCCTTACAATGACGTCAGTCGACACACCTGAAGTCACTCGACAGACACACAGACAACTTATTTTTATATATATAGATATATAGCTGTTTGGGGGGGGGGCTTGGGGGGGCATCGCGCCCCCGAACACCCCGCGCACGTAAGTCGTTACACGCCATATTAGTTACCTGCCATTGTAGTTGTGTCCCTGTGTCCCACCTGTGAATTGAGATAGATATAAATATATATATTTTTTTAACTACATAAAACTTGCGAATATACAACATTCTTCGCTGTCCAATTTAACTACGTAAAACTTAAGAATATACAACATTCTTCCATGTCCTATTGTTTGTGCTTATAAATAGATTGTTAGGTTTACCTAACTCTTGAACATGCAACATAAAATTGTCCATGGGAAAAGCAATCCGTATTCAGATCTATACCTGATTATTCTAATGATTGCCCTTTAGCTTTGTTGATGCTGATTGCTAATCAAACATTCCCTGTGTCCCCGTCGTCATTTATATATCCCCCTGTGCCCCCTGGCACCCCCCTTGTAGTTGTGTCCCTGTGTCCTGGTCGTCATTTATATTCCCAGTATTCCGGTCGTCATTTGGTCCCGGTGTCCCAGTCTGTACTTTCTCTTTGAGTGTCGAGGTCGTCATTTATATTCCCTGTGTCTCAGCATCCCGGTCGTCATTTGTTTCCCGGTGTCCTGGTCTGTAATTTCTCTTCGAACAATCCCTGTGTCCCGGTCGTCATTTATATATCTTCCCTGTACCCCCGTCGTCCCCTTTGTAGTTGTGTCACTGTGTCCCGGTCGTCATTTATATTCCCTGTGTCCCGGTGTCCCAGTCTGTAATTTCTCTTTGAGGTTCCCGGTCGTCATTTATATTCCCTCTATCCCCGTGTCCCGGTCGTCATTTGTGTCCCGGTCTGTAATTTCATCAGTTGACAAACATGACGTCAGTCGACAAACAATTTCATGACGCATACAGATCAATCCTTACAATGACGTCAGTTGACACACCTGAAGTCACTCGACAGACACACAGACAACTTATTTTTATATATATAGATATATAGCTGTTGGGGGGGGGGGGGCTTGGGGGGGCATCGCGCCCCCAAGCCCCCCGCGCGCGTAAGTCGTTACACGCCATATTAGTTACCTGCCATTGTAGTTGTGTCCCTGTGTCCCACCTGTGAATTGAGATAGATATAAATATATATATTTTTTGAACTACATAAAACTTGCGAATATACAACATTCTTCGCTGTCCAATTTAACTACGTAAAACTTAAGAATATACAACATTCTTCCATGTCCTATTGTTTGTACATATAAATAGATTGTTAGGTTTACCTAACTCTTGAACATGCAACATAAAATTGTCCATGGGAAAAGCAATCCGTATTCAGATCTATACCTGATTATTCTAATGATTGCCCTTTAGCTTTGTTGATGCTGATTGCTAATCAAACATTCCCTGTGTCCCCGTCGTCATTTATATATCCCCCTGTGCCCCCTGGCACCCCCCTTGTAGTTGTGTCCCTGTGTCCTGGTCGTCATTTATATTCCCAGTATTCCGGTCGTCATTTGTGTCCCGGTGTCCCAGTCTGTACTTTCTCTTTGAGTGTCGAGGTCGTCATTTATATTTCCTGTGTCCCAGCATCCCGGTCGTCATTTGTTTCCCGGTGTCCCGGTCTTTAATTTCTCTTCGAACAATCCCTGTGTCCCGGTCGTCATTTATATATCTTCCCTGTACCCCCGTCGTCCCCTTTGTAGTTGTGTCACTGTGTCCCGGTCGTCATTTATATTCCCTGTGTCCCGGTGTCCCAGTCTGTAATTTCTCTTTGAGGTTCCCGGTCGTCATTTATATTCCCTGTATCCCCGTGTCCCGGTCGTCATTTGTGTCCCGGTCTGTAATTTCATCAGTTGACAAACATGACGTCAGTCGACAAACAATTTCATGACGCATACAGCTCAATCCTTACAATGACGTCAGTCGACACACCTGAAGTCACTCGACAGACACACAGACAACTTATTTTTATATATATAGATATATAGCTGTTGTGGGGGGGCTTGGGGGGGCATCGCGCCCCCAAGCCCCCCGCGCGCGTAAGTCGTTACACGCCATATTAGTTACCTGCCATTGTAGTTGTGTCCCTGTGTCCCACCTGTGAATTGAGATAGATATATATATATATATTTTTTGAACTACATAAAACTTGCGAATATACAACATTCTTCGCTGTCCAATTTAACTATGTAAAACTTAAGAATATACAAAATTCTTCCATGTCCTATTGTTTGTGCATATAAATAGATTGTTAGGTTTACCTAACTCTTGAACATGCAACATAAAATTGTCCATGGGAAAAGCAATCCGTATTCAGACCTATACCTGATTATTCTAATGATTGCCCTTTAGCTTTGTTGATGCTGATTACTAATCAAACATTCCCTGTGTCCCCGTCGTCATTTATATATCCCCCTGTGCCCCCTGGCACCCCCCTTGTAGTTGTGTCCCTGTGTCCTGTTCGTCATTTATATTCCCAGTATTCCGGTCGTCATTTGTGTCCCGGTGTCCCATTCCGTACTTTCTCTTTGAGTGTCGAGGTCGTCATTTATATTCCCTGTGTCCCAGCATCCCGGTCGTCATTTGTTTCCCGGTGTCCCGGTCTGTTATTTCTCTTCGAACAATCCCTGTGTCCCGGTCGTCATTTATATATCTTCCCTGTACCCCCGTCGTCCCCTTTGTAGTTGTGTCACTGTGTCCCGGTCGTCATTTATATTCCCTGTTTCCCGGTGTCCCAGTCTGTAATTTCTCTTTGAGGTTCCCGGTCTTCATTTATATTCCCTTTATCCCCGTGTCCCGGTCTGTAATTTCATCAGTTGACAAACATGACGTCAGTCGACAAACAATTTCATGACGCATACAGCTCAATCCTTACAATGACGTCAGTCGACACACCTGAAGTCACTCGACAGACACACAGACAACTTATTTATATATATATAGATATAGAGCTGTTAGGGGGGGGGGCTTGGTGGGGCATCGTGCCCCCAAGCCCCCCGCGCGCGTAAGTCGTTACACGCCATATTAGTTACCTGCCATTGTAGTTGTGTCCCTGTGTCCCACCTGTGAATTGAGATAGATATAAATATATATATTTTTTGAACTACATAAAACTTGCGAATATACAACATTCTTCGCTGTCCAATTTAACTACGTAAAACTTAAGAATATACAACATTCTTCCATGTCCTATTGTTTGTGCATATAAATAGATTGTTAGGTTTACCTAACTCTTGAACATGCAACATAAAATTGTCCATGGGAAAAGCAATCCGTATTCAGATCTATACCTGATTATTCTAATGATTGCCCTTTAGCTTTGTTGATTCTGATTGCTAATCAAACATTCCCTGTGTCCCCGTCGTCATTTATATATCCCCCTGTGCCCCCTGACATCCCCCTTGTAGTTGTGTCCCTGTGTCCTGGTCGTCATTTATATTCCCAGCATTCCGGTCGTCATTTGTGTCCCGGTGTCCCAGTCTGTACTTTCTCTTTGAGTGTCGAGGTCGTCATTTATATTCCCTGTGTCCCAGCATCCCGGTCGTCATTTGTTTCCCGATGTCCCGGTCTGTAATTTCTCTTCGAACAATCCCTGTGTCCCGGTCGTCATTTGTGTCCCGGTCTGTAATTTCATCAGTTGACAAACATGACGTCAGTCGACAAACAATTTCATGACGCATACAGCTCAATCCTTACAATGACGTCAGTCAAACCACCTGAAGTCACTCGACAGACACACAGACAACTTATTTTTATATATATAGATATATAGCTGTTGGGGGGGGGGCTTGGGGGGGGGGCATCGCGCCCCCAAGCCCCCCGCGCGCGTAAGTCGTTACACGCCATATTAGTTACCTGCCATTGTAGTTGTGTCCCTGTGTCCCACCTGTGAATTGAGATAGATATATATATATATATTTTTTGAACTACATAAAACTTGCGAATATACAACATTCTTCGCTGTCCAATTTAACTATGTAAAACTTAAGAATATACAACATTCTTCCATGTCCTATTGTTTGTGCATATAAATAGATTGTTAGGTTTACCTAACTCTTGAACATGCAACATAAAATTGCCCATGGGAAAAGCAATCCGTATTCAGATCTATACCTGATTATTCTAATGATTGCCCTTTAGCTTTGTTGATGCTGATTACTAATCAAACATTCCCTGTGTCCCCGTCGTCATTTATATATCCCCCTGTGCCCCCTGGCACCCCCCTTGTAGTTGTGTCCCTGTGTCCTGTTCGTCATTTATATTCCCAGTATTCCGGTCGTCATTTGTGTCCCGGTGTCCCAGTCTGTACTTTCTCTTTGAGTGTCGAGGTCGTCATTTATATTCCCTGTGTCCCAGCATCCCGGTCGTCATTTGTTTCCCGGTGTCCCGGTCTGTTATTTCTCTTCGAACAATCCCTGTGTCCCGGTCGTCATTTATATATCTTCCCTGTACCCCCGTCGTCCCCTTTGTAGTTGTGTCACTGTGTCCCGGTCGTCATTTATATTCCCTGTTTCCCGGTGTCCCAGTCTGTAATTTCTCTTTGAGGTTCCCGGTCTTCATTTATATTCCCTGTATCCCCGTGTCCCGGTCGTCATTTGTGTCCCGGTCTGTAATTTCATCAGTTGACAAACATGACGTCAGTCGACAAACAATTTCATGACGCATACAGCTCAATCCTTACAATGACGTCAGTCGACACACCTGAAGTCACTCGACAGACACACAGACAACTTATTTATATATATATATATATAGATATAGAGCTGTTAGGGGGGGGGGGCTTGGTGGGGCATCGTGCCCCCAAGCCCCCCGCGCGCGTAAGTCGTTACACGCCATATTAGTTACCTGCCATTGTAGTTGTGTCCCTGTGTCCCACCTGTGAATTGAGATAGATATAAATATATATATTTTTTGAACTACATAAAACTTGCGAATATACAACATTCTTCGCTGTCCAATTTAACTACGTAAAACTTAAGAATATACAACATTCTTCCATGTCCTATTGTTTGTGCATATAAATAGATTGTTAGGTTTACCTAACTCTTGAACATGCAACATAAAATTGTCCATGGGAAAAGCAATCCGTATTCAGATCTATACCTGATTATTCTAATGATTGCCCTTTAGCTTTGTTGATTCTGATTGCTAATCAAACATTCCCTGTGTCCCCGTCGTCATTTATATATCCCCCTGTGCCCCCTGGCATCCCCCTTGTAGTTGTGTCCCTGTGTCCTGGTCGTCATTTATATTCTCAGCATTCCGGTCGTCATTTGTGTCCCGGTGTCCCAGTCTGTACTTTCTCTTTGAGTGTCGAGGTCGTCATTTATATTCCCTGTGTCCCAGCATCCCGGTCGTTATTTGTTTCCCGGTGTCCCGGTCTGTAATTTCTCTTCGAACAATCCCTGTGTCCCGGTCGTCATTTATATATCTTCCCTGTACCCCCGTCGTCCCCTTTGTAGTTGTGTCACTGTGTCCCGGTCGTCATTTATATTCCCTGTGTCCCGGTGTCCCAGTCTGTAATTTCTCTTTGAGGTTCCCGGTCGTCATTTATATTCCCTGTATCCCCGTGTCCCGGTCGTCATTTGTGTCCCGGTCTGTAATTTCATCAGTTGACAAACATGACGTCAGTCGACAAGCAATTTCATGACGCATACAGCTCAATCCTTACAATGACGTCAGTCGACACACCTGAAGTCACTCGACAGACACACAGACAACTTATTTTTATATATATAGATATATAGCTGTTGGGGGGGGCTTGGGGGGGCATCGCGCCCCCAAGCCCCCCGCACGCGTAAGTCGTTACACGCCGTATTAGTTACCTGCCATTGTAGTTGTGTCCCTGTGTCCCACCTGTGAATTGAGATGGATATAAATATATATATTTTTTGAACTACATAAAACTTGCGAATATACAACATTCTTCGCTGTCCAATTTAACTACGTAAAAGTTAAGAATATACAACATTCTTCCATGTCCTATTGTTTGTGCATGTAAATAGATTGTTAGGTTTACCTAACTCTTGAACATGCAACATAAAATTGTCCATGGGAAAAGTAATCCGTATTCAGATCTATACCTGATTATTCTAATGATTGCCCTTTAGCTTTGTTGATGCTGATTGCTAATCAAACATTCCCTGTGTCCCCGTCGTCATTTATATATCCCCCTGTGCCCCCTGGCACCCCCTTGTAGTTGTGTCCCTGTGTCCTGGTCGTCATTTATATTCCCAGTATTCCGGTCGTCTTTTGTGTCCCGGTGTCCCATTCTGTACTTTCTCTTTGAGTGTCGAGGTCGTCATTTATATTCCCTGTGTCCCAGCATCCCGGTCGTCATTTGTTTCCCGGTGTCCCGGTCTGTAATTTCTCTTCGAACAATCCCTGTGTCCCGGTCGTCATTTATATATCTTCACTGTACCCCCGTCGTCCCCTTTGTAGTTGTGTCACTGTGTCCCGGTCGTCATTTATATTCCCTGTGTTCCGGTGTCCCAGTCTGTAATTTGTCTTTGGGGTTCCCGGTCGTCATTTATATTCCCTGTATCCCCGTGTCCCGGTCGTCATTTGTGTCCTGGTCTGTAATTTCATCAGTTGACAAACATGACGTCAGTCGACAAACAATTTCATGACGCATACAGCTCAATCCTTACAATGACGTCAGTCGACACACCTGAAGTCACTCGACAGACACATAGACAACTTATTTTTATATATATATAGATATATAGCTGTTGGGGGGGGGGGTTTGGGGGGGCATCGCGCCCCCAAACCCCCCGCGCACGTAAGTCGTTACACGCCATATTAGTTACCTGCCATTGTAGTTGTGTCCCTGTGTCCCACCTGTGAATTGAGATAGATATAAATATATATATTTTTTGAACTACATAAAACTTGCGAATATACAACATTCTTCGCTGTCCAATTTAACTACGTAAAACTTAAGAATATACAACATTCTTCCATGTCCTATTGTTTGTGCATATAAATAGATTGTTAGGTTTACCTAACTCTTGAACATGCAACATAAAATTGTCCATGGGAAAAGCAATCCGTATTCAGATCTATACCTGATTATTCTAATGATTTCCCTTTAGCTTTGTTGATGCTGATTGCTAATCAAACGTTCCCTGTGTCCCCGTCGTCATTTATATATCCCCCTGTGCCCCCTGGCACCCCCCTTGTAGTTGTGTCCCTGTGTCCTGGTCGTCATCTATATTCCCAGTATTCCGGTCGTCATTTGTGTCCCGGTGTCCCAGTCTGCACTTTCTCTTTGAGTGTCGAGGTCGTCATTTATATTCCCTGTGTCCCAACATCCCGGTCGTCATTTGTTTCCCGGTGTCCCGGTCTGTAATTTCTCTTCGAACAATTCCTGCGTCCCGGTCGTCATTTATATATCTTCCCTGCACCCCCGTCGTCCCCTTTGTAGTTGTGTCACTGTGTCCCAGTCGTCATTTATATTCCCTGTGTCCCGGTGTCCCAGTCTGTAATTTCTCTTTGAGGTTCCCGGTCGTCATTTATATTCCCTGTATCCCCGTGTCCCGGTCGTCATTTGTGTCCCGGTCTGTAATTTCATCAGTTGACAAACATGACGTCAGTCGACAAACAATTTGATGACGCATAAAGCTCAATCCTTACAATGACGTCAGTCAACACACCTGAAGTCACTCGACAGACACACAGACAACTTATTTTTATATATATAGATATATAGCTGTTGGGGGGGGGCTTGGGGGGGCATCGCGCTCCCAAGCCCCCCGCGCGCGTAAGTCGTTACACGCCATATTAGTTACCTGCCATTGTAGTTGTGTCACTGTGTCCCACCTGTGAATTGAGATAGATATAAATATATATATTTTTTGAACTACATAAAACTTGCGAATATACAACATTCTTCGCTGTCCAATTTATTTACGTAAAACCTAAGAATATACAACATTCTTCCATGTCCTATTGTTTGTGCATATAAATAGATTGTTAGGTTTACCTAACTCTTGAACATGCAACATAAAATTGTCCATGGGAAAAGCAATCCGTATTCAGATCTATACCTGATTATTCTAATGATTGCCCTTTAGCTTTGTTGATGCTGATTGCTAATCAAAAATTCCCTGTGTCCCCGTCGTCATTTATATATCCCCCTGTGCCCCCTGGCACCCCCCTTGTAGTTGTGTCCCTGTGTCCTGGTCGTCATTTATATTCCCAGTATTCCGGTCGTCATTTGTGTCCCGGTGTCTCAGTCTGTACTTTCTCTTTGAGTGTCGAGGTCGTCATTTGTATTCCCTGTGTCCCAGCATCCCGGTCATCATTTGTTTCCTGGTGTCCCGGTCTGTAATTTCTCTTCGAACAATCCCTGTGTCCCGGTCGTCATTTATATATCTTCCCTGTACCCCCGTCGTCCCCTTCGTAGTTGTGTCACTGTATCCGGGTCGTCATTTATATTCCCTGTGTCCCGGTGTCCCAGTCTGTAATTTCTCTATGAGGTTCCCGGTCGTCATTTATATTCCCTGTATCCCCGTGTCCCGGTCGTCATTTGTGTCCCGGTCTGTAATTTCATCAGTTGACAAACATGAGGTCAGTCGACAAACAATTTCATGACGCATACAGCTCAATCCTTAAAATGACGTCAGTCGACACACCTGAAGTCACTCGACAGACACACAGACAACTTATTTTTATAAAGATAGATATAAAGCTGTTGGGGGGGGGTGGCTTGGGGGGGCATCGCGCCCCCAATCCCCCCGCGCGCTTAAGTCGTTACACGCCATATTAGTTACCTGCCATTGTAATTGTGTCCCTGTGTCCCACCTGTGAATTGAGATAGATATAAATATATATATTTTTTGAACTACATAAAACTTGCGAATATACAACATTCTTCGCTGTCCAATTTAACTACGTAAAACTTAAGAATATACAACATTCTTCCATGTCCTATTGTTTGTGCATATAAATAGATTGTTAGGTTTACCTAACTCTTGAACATGCAACATAAAATTGTCCATGGGAAAAGCAATCCGTATTCAGATCTATACCTGATTATTCTAATGATTGCCCTTTAGCTTTGTTGATGCTGATTACTAATCAAACATTCCCTGTGTCCCCGTCGTCATTTATATATCCCCCTGTGCCCTCTGGCACCCCACTTGTAGTTGTGTCCCTGTGTCCTGGTCGTCATTTATATTCCCAGTATTCCGGTCGTCATTTGTGTCCCGGTGTCCCAG
The DNA here is from genome assembly GCF_032884065.1 of Artemia franciscana. Lineage (NCBI taxonomy): Eukaryota > Metazoa > Arthropoda > Branchiopoda > Anostraca > Artemiidae > Artemia > Artemia franciscana. The sequence continues at coordinate 9,642 of NW_027066060.1, forward strand.
TCTGTACTTTCTCTTTGAGTGTCGAGGTCGTCATTTATATTCCCTGTGTCCCAGCATCCCGGTCGTCATTTGTTTCCCGGTGTCCCGGTCTGTAATTTCTCTTCGAACAATCCCTGTGTCCCGGTCGTCATTTATATATATTCCCTGTACCCCCGTCGTCCCCTTTGTAGTTGTGTCACTGTGTCCCGGTCGTCATTTATATTCCCTGTGTCCCGGTGTCCCAGTCTGTAATTTCTCTTTGAGGTTCCCGGTCGTCATTTATATTCCCTGTATCCCCGTGTCCCGGTCGTCATTTGTGTCCCGGTCTGTAATTTCATCAGTTGACAAACATGACGTCAGTCGACAAACAATTTAATGATGCATACAGCTCAATCCTTACAATGACTTCAGTCGACACACCTGAAGTCACTCGACAGACACACAGACAACTTATTTTTATATATATAGATATATAGCTGTTGGGGGGGGGGGGGGGCTTGGGGGGGGCATCGTGCCCCAAAGCCCCCCGCGCGCGTAAGTCGTTACATGCCATATTAGTTACCTGCCATTGTAGTTGTGTCCCTGTGTCCCACCTGTGAAATGAGATAGATATAAATATATATATTTTTTGAACTACATAAAACTTGCGAATATACAACATTCTTCGCTGTCCAATTTAACTACGTAAAACTTAAGAATATACAACATTCTTCCATGTCCTATTGTTTGTGCATATAAATAGATTGTTAGGTTTACCTAACTCTTGAACATGCAACATAAAATTGTCCATGGGAAAAGCAATCCGTATTCAGATCTATACCTGATTATTCTAATGATTGCCCTTTAGCTTTGTTGATGCTGATTGCTAATCAAACATTCCCTGTGTCCCCGACGTCATTTATATATCCCCCTGTGCCCCCTGGCACCCCCCTTGTAGTTGTGTCCCTGTGTCCTGGTCGTCATTTATATTCCCAGTATTCCGGTCGTCATTTGTGTCCCGGTGTCCCAGTCTGTACTTTCTCTTTGAGTGTCGAGGTCGTCATTTATATTCCCTGTGTCCCAGCATCCCGGTCGTCATTTGTTTCCCGGTGTCCCGGTCTGTAATTTCTCTTCGAACGATCCCTGTGTCCCGGTCGTCATTTATGTATCTTCCCTGTACCCCCGTCGTCCCCTTTGTAGTTGTGTCACTGTGTCCCGGTCGTCATTTATATTCCCTGTGTCCCGGTGTCCCAGTCTGTATTTTCTCTTTGAGGTTCCCGGTCGTCATTTATATTCCCTGTATTCCCGTGTCCCGGTCGTCATTTGTGTCCCGGTCTGTAATTTCATCAGTTGACAAACATGACGTCAGTCGACAAACAATTTCATGACGCATACAGCTCAATCCTTACAATGACGTCAGTCGACACACCTGAAGTCACTCGACAGACACACAGACAACTTATTTTTATATATATAGATATATAGCTGTTGGGGGGGGCTTGGGGGGGGCATCGCGCCCCCAAGCCCCCCGCGCGCGTAAGTCGTTACACGCCATATTAGTTACCCGCCATTGTAGTTGTGTCCCTGTGTCCCACCTGTGAATTGAGATAGATATAAATATATATATTTTTTGAACTACATAAAACTTGCGAATATACAACATTCTTCGCTGTCCAATTTAACTACGTAAAACTTAAGAATATACAACATTCTTCCATGTCCTATTGTTTGTGCATATAAATAGATTGTTAGGTTTACCTAACTCTTGAACATGCAACATAAAATTGTCCATGGGAAAGCAATCCGTATTCAGATCTATACCTGATTATTCTAATGATTGCCCTTTAGCTTTGTTGATGCTGATTGCTAATCAAACATTCTCTGTGTCCCCGTCGTCATTTATATATCCCCCTGTGCCCCCTGGCACCCCCCTTGTAGTTGTGTCCCTGTGTCCTGGTCGTCATTTATATTCCCAGTATTCCGGTCGTCATTTGTGTCCCGGTGTCCCAGTCTGTACTTTCTCTTTGAGTGTCGAGGTCGTCATTTATAATCCCTGTGTCCCAGCATCCCGGTCGTCATTTCCCGGTGTCCCGGTCTGTAATTTCTCTTCGAACAATCCCTGTGTTCCGGTCGTCATTTATATATCTTCCCTGTACCCCCGTCGTCCCCTTCGTAGTTGTGTTATTGTGTCCCGGTCGTCATTTATATTCCCTGTGTCCCGGTGTCCCAGTCTGTAATTTCTCTTTGAGGTTCCCGGTCGTCATTTATATTCCCTGTATCCCCGTGTCCCGGTCGTCATTTGTGTCCCGGTCTGTAATTTCATCAGTTGACAAACATGACGTCAGTCGACAAACAATTTCATGACGCATACAGCTCAATCCTTACAATGACGTCAGTCGACACACCTGAAGTCACTCGACAGAAACACAGACAACTTATTTTTATATATATAGATATATAGCTGTTGGGGGGGGGCTTGGGGGGGCATCGCGCCCCCAAGCCCCCCGCGCGCGTAAGTCGTTACACGCCATATTAGTTACCTGCCATTGTAGTTGTGTCCCTGTGTCCCACCTGTGAATTGAGATAGATATAAATATATATATTTTTTGAACTACATAAAACTTGCGAATATACAACATTCTTCGCTGTCCAATTTAACTACGTAAAACTTAAGAATATACAACATTCTTCCATGTCCTATTGTTTGTGCATATAAATAGATTGTTAGGTTCACCTAACTCTTGAACATTCAACATAAAATTGTCCATGGGAAAAGCAATCCGTATTCAGATCTATACCTGATTATTCTAATGATTACCCTTTAGCTTTGTTGATGCTGATTGCTAATCAAACATTCCCTGTGTCCCCGTCGTCATTTATATATCCCCCTGTGCCCCCTGGCACCCCCCTTGTAGTTGTTTCCCTGTGTCCTGGTCGTCATTTATATTCCCAGTATTCCGGTCGTCATTTGTGTCCCGGTGTCCCAGTCTGTACTTTCTCTTTGAGTGTCGAGGTCGTCATTTATATTCCCTGTGTCCCAGCATCCCGGTTGTCATTTGTTTCCCGGTGTCCCGGTCTGTAATTTCTCTTCGAACAATCCCTGTGTCCCGGTCGTCATTTATATATCTTCCCTGTACCCCCGTCGTCCCCTTTGTAGTTGTGTCACTGTGTCCCAGTCGTCATTTATATTCCCTGTGTCCCGGTGTCCCAGTCTGTAATTTCTCTTTGAGGTTCCCGGTCGTTATTTATATTCCCTGTATCCCCGTGTCCCGGACGTCATTTGTGTCCCGGTCTGTAATTTCATCAGTTGACAAACATGACGTCAGTCGAAAAACAATTTCATGACGCATACAGCTCAATCCTTACAATGACGTCAGTCGACACACCTGAAGTCACTCGACAGACACACAGACAACTTATTTTTATATATATAGATATATAGCTGTGGGGGGGGGGGCTTGGGGGGGCATCGCGCCCCCAAGCCCCCCGCGCGCGTAAGTCGTTACACGCCATATTAGTTACCTGCCATTGCAGTTGTGTCCCTGTGTCCCACCTGTGAATTGAGATAGATATAAATATATATATTTTTTGAACTACATAAAACTTGCGAATATACAACATTCTTCGCTGTCCAATTTAACTACGTAAAACTTAAGAATATACAACATTCTTCCATGTCCTATTGTTTGTGCATATAAATAGATTGTTAGGTTTACCTAACTCTTGAACATGCAACATAAAATTGTCCATGGGAAAAGCAATCCGTATTCAGATCTATACCTGATTATTCTAATGATTGCCCTTTAGCTTTGTTGATGCTGATTGCTAATCAAACATTCCCTGTGTCCCCGTCGTCATTTATATATCCCCCTGTGCCCCCTGGCACCCCCCTTGTAGTTGTGTACCTGTGTCCTGGTCGTCATTTATATTCCCAGTATTCCGGTCGTCATTTGTGTCCCGGTGTCCCAGTCTGTACTTTCTCTTTGAGTGTCGAGGTCGTCATTTATATTCCCTGTGTCCCAGCATCCCGGTCGTCATTTGTTTCCCGGTGTCCCGGTCTGTAATTTCTCTTCGAACAATCCCTGTGTCCCGGTCGTCATATATATATCTTCCCTGTACCCCCGTCATTCCCTTTGTAGTTGTGTCACTGTGTCCCGGTCGTCATTTATATTCCCTGTGTCCCTGTGTCCCAGTCTGTAATTTCTCTTTGAGGTTTCCGGTCGTCATTTATATTCCCTGTATCCCCGTGTCCCGGTCGTCATTTGTGTCCCGGTCTGTAATTTCATCAGTTGACAAACATGACGTCAGTCGACAAACAATTTCATGACGCATACAGCTCAATCCTTACAATGACATCAGTCGACACACCTGAAGTCACTCGACAGACACACAGACAACTTATTTTTATATATATAGACATATAGCTGTTGGGGGGGGGCTTGGGGGGCATCGCGCCCCCAAGCCCCCCGCGCGCGTAAGTCGTTACACGCCATATTAGTTACCTGCCATTGTAGTTGTGTCCCTGTGTCCCACCTGTGAATTGAGATAGATATAAATATATATATTTTTTGAACTACATAAAACTTGCGAATATACAACATTCTTCGCTGTCCAATTTAACTACGTAAAACTTAAGAATATACAACATTCTTCCATGTCCTATTGTTTGTGCATATAAATAGATTGTTAGGTTTACCTAACTCTTGAACATGCAACATAAAATTGTCCATGGGAAAAGCAATCCGTATTCAGATCTATACCTGATTATTCTAATGATCGCCCTTTAGCTTTGTTGATGCTGATTGCTAATCAAACATTCCCTGTGTCCCCGTCGTCATTTATATATCCCCCTGTGCCCCCTGGCACCCCCCTTGTAGTTGTGTCCCTGTGTCCTGGTCGTCATTTATATTCCCAGTATTCCGGTCGTCATTTGTGTCCCGGTGTCCCAGTCTGTACTTTCTCTTTGAGTGTCGAGGTCGTCATTTATATTCCCTGTGTCCCAGCATCCCAGTCGTCATTTGTTTCCCGGTGTCCCGGTCTGTAATTTCTCTTCAAACATTCCCTGTGTCCCCGTCGTCATTTATATATTTTCCCTGTACCCCCGTCGTCCCCTTTGTAGTTGTGTCACTGTGTCCCGGTCGTCATTTATATTCCCTGTGTCCCGGTGTCCCAGTCTGTAATTTCTCTTTGAGGTTCCCGGTCGTCATTTATATTCCCTGTATCCCCGTGTCCCGGTCGTCATTTGTGTCCCGGTCTGTAATTTCATCAGTTGACAAACATGATGTCAGTCGACAAACAATTTCATGACGCATACAGCTCAATCCTTACAATGACGTCAGTCGACACACCTGAAGTCACTCGACAGACACACAGACAACTTATTTTTATATATATATAGATATATAGCTGTTGGGGGGGGGGGGGGCTTGGGGGGGGCATCGCGCCCCCAAGCCTCCCGCGCGCGTAAGTCGTTACACGCCATATTAGTTACCTGCCATTGTAGTTGTGTCCCTGTGTCCCACCTGTGAATTGAGATAGATATAAATATATATATTTTTTGAACTACATAAAACTTGCGAATATACAACATTCTTCGCTGTCCAATTTAACTACGTAAAACTTAAGAATATACAACATTCTTCCATGTCCTATTGTTTGTGCATATAAATAAATTGTTAGGTTTACCTAACTCTTGAACATGCAACATAAAATTGTCCATGGGAAAAGCAATCCGTATTCAGATCTATACCTGATTATTCTAATGATTGCCCTTTAGCTTTGTTGATGCTGACTGCTAATCAAACATTCCCTGTGTCCCCGTCGTCATTTATATATCCCCCTGTGCCCCCTGGCATCCCCCTTGTAGTTGTGTCCCTGTGTCCTGGTCGTCATTTATATTCCCAGTATTCCGGTCGTCATTTGTGTCCCGGTGTCCCAGTCTGTACTTTCTCTTTGAGTGTCGAGGTCGTCATTTATATTCCCTGTGTCCCAGCATCCCGGTCGTCATTTGTTTCCCGGTGTCCCGGTCTGTAATTTCTCTTCGAACAATCCCTGTGTCCCGGTCGTCATTTATATATCTTCCCTGTACCCCCGTCGTCCCCTTTGTAGTTGTGTCACTGTGTCCTGGTCGTCATTTATATTCCCTGTGTCCCGGTGTCCCAGTCTGTAATTTCTCTTTGAGGTTTCCGGTCGTCATTTATATTCCCTGTATCCCCGTGTCCCGGTCGTCATTTGTGTCCCGATCTGTAATTTCATCAGTTGACAAACATGACGTCAGTCGACAAACAATTTCATGACGCATACAGCTCAATCCTTACAATGACGTCAGTCGACACACCTGAAGTCACTCGACAGACACACAGACAACTTATTTTTATATATATAGACATATTGCTGTTGGGGGGGGCCTGGGGGGGGCATCGCGCCCCCAAGCCCCCCGCGTGCGTAAGTCGTTACACGCCATATTAGTTACCTGCCATTGTAGTTGTGTCCCTGTGTCCCACCTGTGAATTGAGATAGATATAAATATATATATTTTTTGAACTACATAAGACTTGCGAATATACAACATTCTTCGCTGTCCAATTTAACTACGTAAAACTTAAGAATATACAACATTCTTCCATGTCCTATTGTTTGTGCATATAAATAGATTGTTAGGTTTAACTAACTCTTGAACATGCAACATAAAATTGTCCATGGGAAAAGCAATCCGTATTCAGATCTATACCTGATTATTCTAATGATTGCCCTTTAGCTTTGTTGATGCTGATTGCTAATCAAACAATCCCTGTGTCCCCGTCGTCATTTATATATCCCCCTGTGCCCCCTGGCACCCCCCTTGTAGTTGTGTCCCTGTGTCCTGGTCGTCATTTATATTCCCAGTATTCCGGTCGTCATTTGTGTCCCGGTGTCCCAGTCTGTACTTTCTCTTTGAGTGTCGAGGTCGTCATTTATATTCCCTGTGTCCCAGCATCCCGGTCGTCATTTGTTTCCCGGTGTCCCGGTCTGTAATTTCTCTTCGAACAATCCCCGTGTCCCGGTCGTCATTTATATATTTTCCCTGTACCCCCGTCGTCCCCTTTGTAGTTGTGTCCCTGTGTCCCGGTCGTCATTTATATTCCCTGTGTCCCGGTGTCCCAGTCTGTAATTTCTCTTTGAGGTTCCCGGTCGTCATTTATATTCCCTGTATCCCCGTGTCCCGGTCGTCATTTGTGTCCCGGTCTGTAATTTCATCAGTTGACAAACATGACGTCAGTCGACAAACAATTTCATGACGCATACAGCTCAATCCTTACAATGACGTCAGTCGACACACCTGAAGTCACTCGACAGACACACAGACAACTTATTTTTATATATATAGATATATAGCTGTTTGGGGGGGGGCTTGGGGAGGCATCGCGCCCCCAAGCCTCCCGTGCGCGTAAGTCGTTACACGCCATATTAGTTACCTGCCATTGTAGTTGTGTCCCTGTGTCCCACCTGTGAATTGAGATAGATATAAATATATATATTTTTTGAACTACATAAAACTTGCGAATATACAACATTCTTCGCTGTCCAATTTAACTACGTATAACTTAAGAATATACAACATTCTTCCATGTCCTATTGTTTGTGCATATAAATAGATTGTTAGGTTTACCTAACTCTTGAACATGCAACATAAAATTGTCCATGGGAAAAGCAATCCGTATTCAGATCTATACCTGATTATTCTAATGATTGCCCTTTAGCTTTGTTGATGCTGATTGCTAATCAAACATTCCCTGTGTCCCCGTCGTCATTTATATATCCCCCTGTGCCCCCTGGCAGCCCCCTTGTAGTTGTGTCCCTGTGTCCTGGTCGTCATTTATATTCCCAGTATTCCGGTCGTCATTTGTGTCCCGGTGTCCCAGTCTGTACTTTCTCTTTGAGTGTCGAGGTCGTCATTTATATTCCCTGTGTCCCAGCATCCCGGTCGTCATTTGTTTCCCGGTGTCGCGGTCTGTAATTTCTCTTCGAACAATCCCTGTGTCCCGGTCGTCATTTATATATCTTCCCTGTACCCCCGTCGTCCCCTTTGTAGTTTTGTCACTGTGTCCTGGTCGTCATTTATATTCCCTGTGTCCCGGTGTCCCAGTCTGTAATTTCTCTTTGAGGTTTCCGGTCGTCATTTCTATTCCCTGTATCCCCGTGTCCCGGTCGTCATTTGTGTCCCGGTCTGTAATTTCATCAGTTGACGAACATGACGTCAGTCGACAAACAATTTCATGACGCATACAGCTCAATCCTTACAATGACGTCAGTCGACACACCTGAAGTCACTCGACAGACACACAGACAACTTATTTCTATATATATAGACATATAGCTGTTGGGGGGGGGGGCTTGGGGGGGCATCGAGCCCCAAGCCCCCCGCGCGCGTAAGTCGTTACACGCCATATTAGTTACCTGCCATTGTAGTTGTGTCCCTGTGTCCCACCTGTGAATTGAGATAGATATAAATATATATATTTTTTGAACTACATAAAACTTGCGAATATACAACATTCTTCGCTGTCCAATTTAACTACGTAAAACTTAAGAATATACAACATTCTTCCATGTCCTATTGTTTGTGCATATAAATAGATTGTTAGGTTTACCTAACTCTTGAACATGCAACATAAAATTGTCCATGGGAAAAGCAATCCGTATTCAGATCTATACCTGATTATTCTAATGATTGCCCTTTAGCTTTGTTGATGCTGATTGCTAATCAAACATTCCCTGTGTCCCCGTCGTCATTTATATATCCCCCTGTGCCCCCTGGCACCCCCCTTGTAGTTGTGTCCCTGTGTCCTGGTCGTCATTTATATTCCCAGTATTCCTTTCGTCATTTGTGTCCTGGTGTCCCAGTCTGTACTTTCTCTTTGAGTGTCGATGTCGTCATTTATATTCCCTGTGTCCCAGCATCCTGGTCGTCATTTGTTTCCCGTTGTCCCCGTCTGTAATTTCTCTTCGAACAATCCCTGTGTCCCGGTCGTCATTTATATATCCTCCCTGTACCCCCGTCGTCCCCTTTGTAGTTGTGTCACTGTGTCCCGGTCGTCATTTATATTCCCTGTGTCCCGGTGTCCCAGTCTGTAATTTCTCTTTGAGGTTCCCGGTCGTCATTTATATTCCCTGTATCCCCGTGTCCCGGTCGTCATTTGTGTCCCGGTCTGTAATTTCATCAGTTGACAAACATGACGTCAGTCGACAAACAATTTCATGACGCATACAGCTCAATCCTTACAATGACGTCAGTCGACACACCTGAAGTCACTCGACAGACACACAGAAAACTTATTTTTATATATATATAGATATATAGCTGTTGGGGGGGGGGGGCTTGGGGGGCATCGCGCCCCCAAGCCCCCCGCGAGCGTAAGTCGTTACACGCCATATTAGTTACCTGCCATTGTAGTTGTGTCCCTGTGTCCCACCTGTGAATTGAGATAGATATAAATATATATATTTTTTGAACTACATAAAACTTGCGAATATACAACATTCTTCGCTGTCCAATTTAACTACGTAAAACTTAAGAATATACAACATTCTTCCATGTCCTATTGTTTGTGCATATAAATAGATTGTTAGGTTTACCTAACTCTTGAACATGCAACATAAAATTGTCCATGGGAAAAGCAATCCGTATTCAGATCTATACCTGATTATTCTAATGATTGCCCTTTAGTTTTGTTGATGCTGATTGCTAATCAAACATTCCCTGTGTCCCCGTCGTCATTTATATATCCCCCTGTGCCCCCTGGCACCCACCTTGTAGTTGTGTCCCTGTGTCCTGGTCGTCATTTATATTCCCAGTATGCCGGTCGTCATTTGTGTCCCGGTGTCCCAGTCTGTACTTTCTCTTTGAGTGTCGAGGTCGTCATTTATATTCCCTGTGTCCCAGCATCCCGGTCGTCATTTGTTTCCCGATGTCCCGGTCTGTAATTTCTCTTCGAACAATCCCTGTGTCCCGGTCGTCATTTATATATCTTCCCTGTACCCCCGTCGTCCCCTTTGTAGTTGTGTCACTGTGTCCCGGTCGTCATTTATATTCCCTGTGTCCCGGTGTCCCAGTCTGTAATTTCTCTTTGAGGTTCCCGGTCGTCATATATATTCCCTGTATCCCCGTGTCCCGGTTGTCATTTGTGTCCTGGTCTGTAATTTCATCAGTTGACAAACATGA
>NW_027066061.1:0-19800 GCF_032884065.1 Artemia franciscana
ACTAGGAAAAGAGCCTTTAATCACATTCTTTACCATGTGCAATCATAAAATAGTCTAATATCTTCATTTTTTCAACATACGTAGCTATTACCCTCGAAAACTAAAACTTTTGAAATAGGAAAAGAGCCTTTAATCACATTCTTTACCATTTGCAATCATAAAATAGTCTAATATCTTCATTTTTTCAACATACGTAGCTATTACCCTCGAAAACTAAAACTTTTGAAATAGGAAAAGAGCCTTTAATCACATTCTTTACCATTTGCAATCATAAAATAGTCTAATATCTTCATTTTTTCAACATACGTAGCTATTACCCTCGAAAACTAAAACTTTTGAAATAGGAAAAGAGCCTTTAATCACATTCTTTACCATTTGCAATCATAAAATAGTCTAATATCTTCATTTTTTCAACATACGTAGCTATTACCCTCGAAAACTAAAACTTTTGAAATAGGAAAAGAGCCTTTAATCACATTCTTTACCATTTGCAATCATAAAATAGTCTAATATCTTCATTTTTTCAACATACGTAGCTATTACCCTCGAAAACTAAAACTTTTGAAATAGGAAAAGAGCCTTTAATCACATTCTTTACCATGTGCAATCATAAAATAGTCTAATATCTTCATTTTTTCAACATACGTAGCTATTACCCTCGAAAACTAAAACTTTTGAAATAGGAAAAGAGCCTTTAATCACATTCTTTACCATTTGCAATCATAAAATAGTCTAATATCTTCATTTTTTCAACATACGTAGCTATTACCCTCGAAAACTAAAACTTTTGAAATAGGAAAAGAGCCTTTAATCACATTCTTTACCATTTGCAATCATAAAATAGTCTAATATCTTCATTTTTTCAACATACGTAGCTATTACCCTCGAAAACTAAAACTTTTGAAATAGGAAAAGAGCCTTTAATCACATTCTTTACCATTTGCAATCATAAAATAGTCTAATATCTTCATTTTTTCAACATACGTAGCTATTACCCTCGAAAACTAAAACTTTTGACATAGGAAAAGAGCCTTTAATCACATTCTTTACCATTTGCAATCATAAAATAGTCTAATATCTTCATTTTTTCAACATACGTAGCTATTACCCTCGAAAACTAAAACTTTTGACATAGGAAAAGAGCCTTTAATCACATTCTTTACCATTGCAATCATAAAATAGTCTAATATTTCATTTTTTCAACATACGTAGCTATTACCTCGAAAACTAAAACTTTTGAAATAGGAAAAGAGCCTTTAATCACATTCTTTACCATTTGCAATCATAAAATAGTCTAATATCTTCATTTTTTCAACATACGTAGCTATTACCCTCGAAAACTAAAACTTTTGACATAGGAAAAGAGCCTTTAATCACATTCTTTACCATTTGCAATCATAAAATAGTCTAATATCTTCATTTTTTCAACATACGTAGCTATTACCCTCGAAAACTAAAACTTTTGAAATGGAAAAGAGCCTTTAATCACATTCTTTACCATGGCAATCATAAAATTGTCTAATATCTTCATTTTTTCCACAGACAAAGCTATTACCCTCGAAAACTAAAACTTTTGAAATAGGAAAAGAGCCTTTAATCACATTCTTTACCATTGCAATCATAAAATAGTCTAATATCTTCATTTTTTCAACATACGTAGCTATTACCCTCGAAAACTAAAACTTTTGAAATAGGAAAAGAGCCTTTAATCACATTCTTTACCATGTGCAATCATAAAATAGTCTAATATCTTCATTTTTTCAACATACGTAGCTATTACCCTCGAAAACTAAAACTTTTGAAATAGGAAAAGAGCCTTTAATCACATTCTTTACCATGTGCAATCATAAAATAGTCTAATATCTTCATTTTTTCAACATACGTAGCTATTACCCTCGAAAACTAAAACTTTTGAAATAGGAAAAGAGCCTTTAATCACATTCTTTACCATTTGCAATCATAAAATAGTCTAATATCTTCATTTTTTCAACATACGTAGCTATTACCCTCGAAAACTAAAACTTTTGAAATAGGAAAAGAGCCTTTAATCACATTCTTTACCATTTGCAATCATAAAATAGTCTAATATCTTCATTTTTTCAACATACGTAGCTATTACCCTCGAAAACTAAAACTTTTGAAATAGGAAAAGAGCCTTTAATCACATTCTTTACCATTTGCAATCATAAAATAGTCTAATATCTTCATTTTTTCAACATACGTAGCTATTACCCTCGAAAACTAAAACTTTTGAAATAGGAAAAGAGCCTTTAATCACATTCTTTACCATGTGCAATCATAAAATAGTCTAATATCTTCATTTTTTCAACATACGTAGCTATTACCCTCGAAAACTAAAACTTTTGAAATAGGAAAAGAGCCTTTAATCACATTCTTTACCATTTGCAATCATAAAATAGTCTAATATCTTCATTTTTTCAACATACGTAGCTATTACCCTCGAAAACTAAAACTTTTGAAATAGGAAAAGAGCCTTTAATCACATTCTTTACCATTTGCAATCATAAAATAGTCTAATATCTTCATTTTTTCAACATACGTAGCTATTACCCTCGAAAACTAAAACTTTTGACATAGGAAAAGAGCCTTTAATCACATTCTTTACCATGTGCAATCATAAAATAGTCTAATATCTTCATTTTTTCAACATACGTAGCTATTACCCTCGAAAACTAAAACTTTTGACATAGGAAAAGAGCCTTTAATCACATTCTTTACCATGTGCAATCATAAAATAGTCTAATATCTTCATTTTTTCAACATACGTAGCTATTACCATCGAAAACTAAAACTTTTGAATAGGAAAAGAGCCTTTAATCACATTCTTTACCATTTGCAATCATAAAATAGTCTAATATCTTCATTTTTTCAACATACGTAGCTATTACCCTCGAAAACTAAAACTTTTGACATAGGAAAAGAGCCTTTAATCACATTCTTTACCATTTGCAATCATAAAATAGTCTAATATCTTCATTTTTTCAACATACGTAGCTATTACCCTCGAAAACTAAAACTTTTGACATAGGAAAAGAGCCTTTAATCACATTCTTTACCATTTGCAATCATAAAATAGTCTAATATCTTCATTTTTTCAACATACGTAGCTATTACCCTCGAAAACTAAAACTTTTGAAATAGGAAAAGAGCCTTTAATCACATTCTTTACCATTTGCAATCATAAAATAGTCTAATATCTTCATTTTTTCAACATACGTAGCTATTACCCTCGAAAACTAAAACTTTTGAAATAGGAAAAGAGCCTTTAATCACATTCTTTACCATGTGCAATCATAAAATAGTCTAATATCTTCATTTTTTCAACATACGTAGCTATTACCCTCGAAAACTAAAACTTTTGAAATAGGAAAAGAGCCTTTAATCACATTCTTTACCATGTGCAATCATAAAATAGTCTAATATCTTCATTTTTTCAACATACGTAGCTATTACCCTCGAAAACTAAAACTTTTGAAATAGGAAAAGAGCCTTTAATCACATTCTTTACCATGTGCAATCATAAAATTGTCTAATATCTTCATTTTTTCCACAGACAAAGCTATTACCCTCGAAAACTAAAACTTTTGAAATAGGAAAAGAGCCTTTAATCACATTCTTTACCATTTGCAATCATAAAATAGTCTAATATCTTCATTTTTTCAACATACGTAGCTATTACCCTCGAAAACTAAAACTTTTGAAATAGGAAAAGAGCCTTTAATCACATTCTTTACCATGTGCAATCATAAAATAGTCTAATATCTTCATTTTTTCAACATACGTAGCTATTACCCTCGAAAACTAAAACTTTTGAATAGGAAAAGAGCCTTTAATCACATTCTTTACCATTTGCAATCATAAAATAGTCTAATATCTTCATTTTTTCAACATACGTAGCTATTACCCTCGAAAACTAAAACTTTTGAAATAGGAAAAGAGCCTTTAATCACATTCTTTACCATTTGCAATCATAAAATAGTCTAATATCTTCATTTTTTCAACATACGTAGCTATTACCCTCGAAAACTAAAACTTTTGAAATAGGAAAAGAGCCTTTAATCACATTCTTTACCATTGCAATCATAAAATAGTCTAATATCTTCATTTTTTCAACATACGTAGCTATTACCCTCGAAAACTAAAACTTTTGACATAGGAAAAGAGCCTTTAATCACATTCTTTACCATTTGCAATCATAAAATAGTCTAATATCTTCATTTTTTCAACATACGTAGCTATTACCCTCGAAAACTAAAACTTTTGACATAGGAAAAGAGCCTTTAATCACATTCTTTACCATTTGCAATCATAAAATAGTCTAATATCTTCATTTTTCAACATACGTAGCTATTACCCTCGAAAACTAAAACTTTTGAAATAGGAAAAGAGCCTTTAATCACATTCTTTACCATTTGCAATCATAAAATAGTCTAATATCTTCATTTTTTCAACATACGTAGCTATTACCCTCGAAAACTAAAACTTTTGACATAGGAAAAGAGCCTTTAATCACATTCTTTACCATGTGCAATCATAAAATAGTCTAATATCTTCATTTTTTCAACATACGTAGCTATTACCCTCGAAAACTAAAACTTTTGAAATAGGAAAAGAGCCTTTAATCACATTCTTTACCATTTGCAATCATAAAATAGTCTAATATCTTCATTTTTTCAACATACGTAGCTATTACCCTCGAAAACTAAAACTTTTGAAATAGGAAAAGAGCCTTTAATCACATTCTTTACCATTTGCAATCATAAAATAGTCTAATATCTTCATTTTTTCAACATACGTAGCTATTACCCTCGAAAACTAAAACTTTTGACATAGGAAAAGAGCCTTTAATCACATTCTTTACCATTGCAATCATAAAATAGTCTAATATCTTCATTTTTTCAACATACGTAGCTATTACCCTCGAAAACTAAAACTTTTGAAATAGGAAAAGAGCCTTTAATCACATTCTTTACCATGTGCAATCATAAAATAGTCTAATATCTTCATTTTTTCACATACGTAGCTATTACCCTCGAAAACTAAAACTTTTGAAATAGGAAAAGAGCCTTTAATCACATTCTTTACCATTTGCAATCATAAAATAGTCTAATATCTTCATTTTTTCAACATACGTAGCTATTACCCTCGAAAACTAAAACTTTTGAAATAGGAAAAGAGCCTTTAATCACATTCTTTACCATTTGCAATCATAAAATAGTCTAATATCTTCATTTTTTCCAACATACGTAGCTATTACCCTCGAAAACTAAAACTTTTGAAATAGGAAAAGAGCCTTTAATCACATTCTTTACCATGTGCAATCATAAAATAGTCTAATATCTTCATTTTTTCAACATACGTAGCTATTACCCTCGAAAACTAAAACTTTTGAAATAGGAAAAGAGCCTTTAATCACATTCTTTACCATTGCAATCATAAAATAGTCTAATATCTTCATTTTTTCAACATACGTAGCTATTACCCTCGAAAACTAAAACTTTTGAAATAGGAAAAGAGCCTTTAATCACATTCTTTACCATTGCAATCATAAAATAGTCTAATATCTTCATTTTTTCAACATACGTAGCTATTACCCTCGAAAACTAAAACTTTTGAATAGGAAAAGAGCCTTTAATCACATTCTTTACCATGTGCAATCATAAAATAGTCTAATATCTTCATTTTTTCAACATACGTAGCTATTACCCTCGAAAACTAAAACTTTTGACATAGGAAAAGAGCCTTTAATCACATTCTTTACCATTTGCAATCATAAAATAGTCTAATATCTTCATTTTTTCAACATACGTAGCTATTACCCTCGAAAACTAAAACTTTTGAAATAGGAAAAGAGCCTTTAATCACATTCTTTACCATGTGCAATCATAAAATAGTCTAATATCTTCATTTTTTCAACATACGTAGCTATTACCCTCGAAAACTAAAACTTTTGACATAGGAAAAGAGCCTTTAATCACATTCTTTACCATGTGCAATCATAAAATAGTCTAATATCTTCATTTTTTCAACATACGTAGCTATTACCCTCGAAAACTAAAACTTTTGAAATAGGAAAAGAGCCTTTAATCACATTCTTTACCATGTGCAATCATAAAATAGTCTAATATCTTCATTTTTTCAACATACGTAGCTATTACCCTCGAAAACTAAAACTTTTGAAATAGGAAAAGAGCCTTTAATCACATTCTTTACCATTTGCAATCATAAAATAGTCTAATATCTTCATTTTTTCAACATACGTAGCTATTACCCTCGAAAACTAAAACTTTTGACATAGGAAAAGAGCCTTTAATCACATTCTTTACCATTTGCAATCATAAAATAGTCTAATATCTTCATTTTTTCAACATACGTAGCTATTACCCTCGAAAACTAAAACTTTTGAAATAGGAAAAGAGCCTTTAATCACATTCTTTACCATGTGCAATCATAAAATAGTCTAATATCTTCATTTTTTCAACATACGTAGCTATTACCCTCGAAAACTAAAACTTTTGAAATAGGAAAAGAGCCTTTAATCACATTCTTTACCATGTGCAATCATAAAATAGCCTAATATCTTCATTTACGTAGCTATTACCCTCGAAAACTAAAACTTTTGAAATAGGAAAAGAGCCTTTAATCACATTCTTTACCATTTGCAATCATAAAATAGTCTAATATCTTCATTTTTTCAACATACGTAGCTATTACCCTCGAAAACTAAAACTTTTGAAATAGGAAAAGAGCCTTTAATCACATTCTTTACCATTGCAATCATAAAATAGTCTAATATCTTCATTTTTTCAACATACGTAGCTATTACCCTCGAAAACTAAAACTTTTGAAATAGGAAAAGAGCCTTTAATCACATTCTTTACCATTTGCAATCATAAAATAGTCTAATATCTTCATTTTTTCCACAGACAAAGCTATTACCCTCGAAAACTAAAACTTTTGAAATAGGAAAAGAGCCTTTAATCACATTCTTTACCATTTGCAATCATAAAATAGTCTAATATCTTCATTTTTTCAACATACGTAGCTATTACCCTCGAAAACTAAAACTTTTGAAATAGGAAAAGAGCCTTTAATCACATTCTTTACCATTTGCAATCATAAAATAGTCTAATATCTTCATTTTTTCAACATACGTAGCTATTACCTCCGAAAACTAAAACTTTTGAAATAGGAAAAGAGCCTTTAATCACATTCTTTACCATTTGCAATCATAAAATAGTCTAATATCTTCATTTTTTCAACATAGTAGCTATTACCCTCGAAAACTAAAACTTTTGAAATAGGAAAAGAGCCTTTAATCACATTCTTTACCATGTGCAATCATAAAATAGTCTAATATCTTCATTTTTTCAACATACGTAGCTATTACCCTCGAAAACTAAAACTTTTGAAATAGGAAAAGAGCCTTTAATCACATTCTTTACCATGTGCAATCATAAAATAGTCTAATATCTTCATTTTTTCAACATACGTAGCTATTACCCTCGAAAACTAAAACTTTTGAAATAGGAAAAGAGCCTTTAATCACATTCTTTACCATTTGCAATCATAAAATAGTCTAATATCTTCATTTTTTCAACATACGTAGCTATTACCCTCGAAAACTAAAACTTTTGAAATAGGAAAAGAGCCTTTAATCACATTCTTTACCATGTGCAATCATAAAATAGTCTAATATCTTCATTTTTCAACATACGTAGCTATTACCTCGAAAACTAAAACTTTTGAAATAGGAAAAGAGCCTTTAATCACATTCTTTACCATTTGCAATCATAAAATAGTCTAATATCTTCATTTTTTCAACATACGTAGCTATTACCATCGAAAAATAAAACTTTTGAAATAGGAAAAGAGCCTTTAATCACATTCTTTACCATTTGCAATCATAAAATAGTCTAATATCTTCATTTATTTAACATACGTAGCTATTACCTCGAAAACTAAAACTTTTGAAATAGGAAAAGAGCCTTTAATCACATTCTTTACCATTTGCAATCATAAAATAGTCTAATATCTTCATTTTTTCAACATACGTAGCTATTACCCTCGAAAACTAAAACTTTTGAAATAGGAAAAGAGCCTTTAATCACATTCTTTACCATTTGCAATCATAAAATAGTCTAATATCTTCATTTTTTCAACATACGTAGCTATTACCCTCGAAAACTAAAACTTTTGAAATGGAAAAGAGCCTTTAATCACATTCTTTACCATGCAATCATAAAATAGTCTAATATCTTCATTTTTTCCACAGACAAGCTATTACCCTCGAAAACTAAAACTTTTGAAATAGGAAAAGAGCCTTTAATCACATTCTTTACCATTGCAATCATAAAATAGTCTAATATCTTCATTTTTTCAACATACGTAGCTATTACCCTCGAAAACTAAAACTTTTGAAATAGGAAAAGAGCCTTTAATCACATTCTTTACCATTTGCAATCATAAAATAGTCTAATATCTTCATTTTTTCAACATACGTAGCTATTACCCTCGAAAACTAAAACTTTTGACATAGGAAAAGAGCCTTTAATCACATTCTTTACCATGTGCAATCATAAAATAGTCTAATATCTTCATTTTTTCAACATACGTAGCTATTACCCTCGAAAACTAAAACTTTTGACATAGGAAAAGAGCCTTTAATCACATTCTTTACCATTTGCAATCATAAAATAGTCTAATATCTTCATTTTTTCAACATACGTAGCTATTACCCTCGAAAACTAAAACTTTTGAATAGGAAAAGAGCCTTTAATCACATTCTTTACCATGTGCAATCATAAAATAGTCTAATATCTTCATTTTTTCACATACAAGCTATTACCCTCGAAAACTAAAACTTTTGAAATAGGAAAAGAGCCTTTAATCACATTCTTTACCATGTGCAATCATAAAATAGTCTAATATCTTCATTTTTTCAACATACGTAGCTATTACCCTCGAAAACTAAAACTTTTGAAATAGGAAAAGAGCCTTTAATCACATTCTTTACCATGTGCAATCATAAAATAGTCTAATATCTTCATTTTTTCAACATACGTAGCTATTACCTCGAAAACTAAAACTTTTGAAATAGGAAAAGAGCCTTTAATCACATTCTTTACCATTTGCAATCATAAAATAGTCTAATATCTTCATTTTTTCAACATACGTAGCTATTACCCTCGAAAACTAAAACTTTTGAAATAGGAAAAGAGCCTTTAATCACATTCTTTACCATTTGCAATCATAAAATAGTCTAATATCTTCATTTTTTCACAGACGTAGCTATTACCCTCGAAAACTAAAACTTTTGAAATAGGAAAAGAGCCTTTAATCACATTCTTTACCATTTGCAATCATAAAATAGTCTAATATCTTCATTTTTTCAACATACGTAGCTATTACCCTCGAAAACTAAAACTTTTGAAATAGGAAAAGAGCCTTTAATCACATTCTTTACCATTTGCAATCATAAAATAGTCTAATATCTTCATTTTTTCAACATACGTAGCTATTACCCTCGAAAACTAAAACTTTTGAAAGGAAAAGAGCCTTTAATCACATTCTTTACCATGCAATCATAAAATAGTCTAATATCTTCATTTTTTCCACATACGTAGCTATTACCCTCGAAAACTAAAACTTTTGACATAGGAAAAGAGCCTTTAATCACATTCTTTACCATGTGCAATCATAAAATAGTCTAATATCTTCATTTTTTCAACATACGTAGCTATTACCCTCGAAAACTAAAACTTTTGAAATAGGAAAAGAGCCTTTAATCACATTCTTTACCATTGCAATCATAAAATAGTCTAATATCTTCATTTTTTCAACATACGTAGCTATTACCCTCGAAAACTAAAACTTTTGAAATAGGAAAAGAGCCTTTAATCACATTCTTTACCATTTGCAATCATAAAATAGTCTAATATCTTCATTTTTTCAACATACGTAGCTATTACCCTCGAAAACTAAAACTTTTGAAATAGGAAAAGAGCCTTTAATCACATTCTTTACCATGTGCAATCATAAAATAGTCTAATATCTTCATTTTTTCAACATACGTAGCTATTACCCTCGAAAACTAAAACTTTTGAAATAGGAAAAGAGCCTTTAATCACATTCTTTACCATGTGCAATCATAAAATAGTCTAATATCTTCATTTTTTCAACATACGTAGCTATTACCCTCGAAAACTAAAACTTTTGAAATAGGAAAAGAGCCTTTAATCACATTCTTTACCATGTGCAATCATAAAATAGTCTAATATCTTCATTTTTTCAACATACGTAGCTATTACCCTCGAAAACTAAAACTTTTGAAATAGGAAAAGAGCCTTTAATCACATTCTTTACCATGTGCAATCATAAAATAGTCTAATATCTTCATTTTTTCCACATACAAGCTATTACCCTCGAAAACTAAAACTTTTGAAATAGGAAAAGAGCCTTTAATCACATTCTTTACCATTTGCAATCATAAAATAGTCTAATATCTTCATTTTTTCAACATACGTAGCTATTACCCTCGAAAACTAAAACTTTTGAAATAGGAAAAGAGCCTTTAATCACATTCTTTACCATTTGCAATCATAAAATAGTCTAATATCTTCATTTTTTCAACATACGTAGCTATTACCCTAAAACTAAAACTTTTGAAATAGGAAAAGAGCCTTTAATCACATTCTTTACCATGTGCAATCATAAAATAGTCTAATATCTTCATTTTTTCAACATACGTAGCTATTACCCTCGAAAACTAAAACTTTTGACATAGGAAAAGAGCCTTTAATCACATTCTTTACCATTGCAATCATAAAATAGTCTAATATCTTCATTTTTTCAACATACGTAGCTATTACCCTCGAAAACTAAAACTTTTGAAATAGGAAAAGAGCCTTTAATCACATTCTTTACCATGTGCAATCATAAAATAGTCTAATATCTTCATTTTTTCCAACATACGTAGCTATTACCCTCGAAAACTAAAACTTTTGAAATAGGAAAAGAGCCTTTAATCACATTCTTTACCATGTGCAATCATAAAATAGTCTAATATCTTCATTTTTTCCAACATACGTAGCTATTACCCTCGAAAACTAAAACTTTTGAAATAGGAAAAGAGCCTTTAATCACATTCTTTACCATTTGCAATCATAAAATAGTCTAATATCTTCATTTTTTCAACATACGTAGCTATTACCCTCGAAAACTAAAACTTTTGAAATAGGAAAAGAGCCTTTAATCACATTCTTTACCATGTGCAATCATAAAATAGTCTAATATCTTCATTTTTTCAACATACGTAGCTATTACCCTCGAAAACTAAAACTTTTGACATAGGAAAAGAGCCTTTAATCACATTCTTTACCATGTGCAATCATAAAATTGTCTAATATCTTCATTTTTTCCAACATACGTAGCTATTACCCTCGAAAACTAAAACTTTTGACATAGGAAAAGAGCCTTTAATCACATTCTTTACCATTTGCAATCATAAAATAGTCTAATATCTTCATTTTTTCAACATACGTAGCTATTACCCTCGAAAACTAAAACTTTTGAAATAGGAAAAGAGCCTTTAATCACATTCTTTACCATGTGCAATCATAAAATAGTCTAATATCTTCATTTTTTCAACATACGTAGCTATTACCCCGAAAACTAAAACTTTTGAAATAGGAAAAGAGCCTTTAATCACATTCTTTACCATTTGCAATCATAAAATAGTCTAATATCTTCATTTTTTCAACATACGTAGCTATTACCCTCGAAAACTAAAACTTTTGAAATAGGAAAAGAGCCTTTAATCACATTCTTTACCATTGCAATCATAAAATAGTCTAATATCTTCATTTTTTCAACATACGTAGCTATTACCCTCGAAAACTAAAACTTTTGAAATAGGAAAAGAGCCTTTAATCACATTCTTTACCATGTGCAATCATAAAATAGTCTAATATCTTCATTTTTTCAACATACGTAGCTATTACCCTCGAAAACTAAAACTTTTGAATAGGAAAAGAGCCTTTAATCACATTCTTTACCATTTGCAATCATAAAATAGTCTAATATCTTCATTTTTTCAACATACGTAGCTATTACCTCGAAAACTAAAACTTTTGAAATAGGAAAAGAGCCTTTAATCACATTCTTTACCATTTGCAATCATAAAATAGTCTAATATCTTCATTTTTTCAACATACGTAGCTATTACCCGAAAACTAAAACTTTTGAATAGGAAAAGAGCCTTTAATCACATTCTTTACCATGTGCAATCATAAAATAGTCTAATATCTTCATTTTTTCAACATACGTAGCTATTACCCTCGAAAACTAAAACTTTTGAAATAGGAAAAGAGCCTTTAATCACATTCTTTACCATGTGCAATCATAAAATAGTCTAATATCTTCATTTTTTCAACATACGTAGCTATTACCCTCGAAAACTAAAACTTTTGACATAGGAAAAGAGCCTTTAATCACATTCTTTACCATTTGCAATCATAAAATAGTCTAATATCTTCATTTTTTCAACATACGTAGCTATTACCCTCGAAAACTAAAACTTTTGAATAGGAAAAGAGCCTTTAATCACATTCTTTACCATGTGCAATCATAAAATAGTCTAATATCTTCATTTTTTCAACATACGTAGCTATTACCCTCGAAAACTAAAACTTTTGAAATAGGAAAAGAGCCTTTAATCACATTCTTTACCATTTGCAATCATAAAATAGTCTAATATCTTCATTTTTTCAACATACGTAGCTATTACCCTCGAAAACTAAAACTTTTGAAATAGGAAAAGAGCCTTTAATCACATTCTTTACCATTTGCAATCATAAAATAGTCTAATATCTTCATTTTTTCAACATACAGCTATTACCCTCGAAAACTAAAACTTTTGAAATAGGAAAAGAGCCTTTAATCACATTCTTTACCATTGCAATCATAAAATTGTCTAATATCTTCATTTTTTCAACATACGTAGCTATTACCCTCGAAAACTAAAACTTTTGACATAGGAAAAGAGCCTTTAATCACATTCTTTACCATTGCAATCATAAAATAGTCTAATATCTTCATTTTTTCAACATACGTAGCTATTACCCTCGAAAACTAAAACTTTTGAAATAGGAAAAGAGCCTTTAATCACATTCTTTACCATGTGCAATCATAAAATAGTCTAATATCTTCATTTTTTCCACATACAAAGCTATTACCCTCGAAAACTAAAACTTTTGAATAGGAAAAGAGCCTTTAATCACATTCTTTACCATTTGCAATCATAAAATAGTCTAATATCTTCATTTTTTCAACATACGTAGCTATTACCCCGAAAACTAAAACTTTTGAAATAGGAAAAGAGCCTTTAATCACATTCTTTACCATTTGCAATCATAAAATAGTCTAATATCTTCATTTTTTCAACATACGTAGCTATTACCCTCGAAAACTAAAACTTTTGAAATAGGAAAAGAGCCTTTAATCACATTCTTTACCAGTGCAATCATAAAATAGTCTAATATCTTCATTTTTTCAACATACGTAGCTATTACCCTCGAAAACTAAAACTTTTGAAATAGGAAAAGAGCCTTTAATCACATTCTTTACCATGTGCAATCATAAAATAGTCTAATATCTTCATTTTTTCAACATACGTAGCTATTACCCTCGAAAACTAAAACTTTTGAAATAGGAAAAGAGCCTTTAATCACATTCTTTACCATTTGCAATCATAAAATAGTCTAATATCTTCATTTTTTCAACATACGTAGCTATTACCCTCGAAAACTAAAACTTTTGAAATAGGAAAAGAGCCTTTAATCACATTCTTTACCATGTGCAATCATAAAATAGTCTAATATCTTCATTTTTTCAACATACGTAGCTATTACCCTCGAAAACTAAAACTTTTGACATAGGAAAAGAGCCTTTAATCACATTCTTTACCATGTGCAATCATAAAATAGTCTAATATCTTCATTTTTTCAACATACGTAGCTATTACCCTCGAAAACTAAAACTTTTGACATAGGAAAAGAGCCTTTAATCACATTCTTTACCATGTGCAATCATAAAATAGTCTAATATCTTCATTTTTTCAACATACGTAGCTATTACCCTCGAAAACTAAAACTTTTGACATAGGAAAAGAGCCTTTAATCACATTCTTTACCATGTTGCAATCATAAAATAGTCTAATATCTTCATTTTTTCAACATACGTAGCTATTACCCTCGAAAACTAAAACTTTTGAAATAGGAAAAGAGCCTTTAATCACATTCTTTACCATTTGCAATCATAAAATAGTCTAATATCTTCATTTTTTCAACATACGTAGCTATTACCCTCGAAAACTAAAACTTTTGACATAGGAAAAGAGCCTTTAATCACATTCTTTACCATTTGCAATCATAAAATAGTCTAATATCTTCATTTTTTCAACATACGTAGCTATTACCCTCGAAAACTAAAACTTTTGAAATAGGAAAAGAGCCTTTAATCACATTCTTTACCATTTGCAATCATAAAATAGTCTAATATCTTCATTTTTTCAACATACGTAGCTATTACCCTCGAAAACTAAAACTTTTGAAATAGGAAAAGAGCCTTTAATCACATTCTTTACCATGTGCAATCATAAAATAGTCTAATATCTTCATTTTTTCAACATACGTAGCTATTACCCTCGAAAACTAAAACTTTTGAAATAGGAAAAGAGCCTTTAATCACATTCTTTACCATTGCAATCATAAAATAGTCTAATATCTTCATTTTTTCAACATACGTAGCTATTACCCTCGAAAACTAAAACTTTTGAAATAGGAAAAGAGCCTTTAATCACATTCTTTACCATGTGCAATCATAAAATAGTCTAATATCTTCATTTTTTCAACATACAGCTATTACCCTCGAAAACTAAAACTTTTGAAATAGGAAAAGAGCCTTTAATCACATTCTTTACCATGTGCAATCATAAAATAGTCTAATATCTTCATTTTTTCAACATACGTAGCTATTACCCTCGAAAACTAAAACTTTTGACATAGGAAAAGAGCCTTTAATCACATTCTTTACCATGTGCAATCATAAAATAGTCTAATATCTTCATTTTTTCAACATACGTAGCTATTACCTCGAAAACTAAAACTTTTGAAATAGGAAAAGAGCCTTTAATCACATTCTTTACCATGTGCAATCATAAAATTGTCTAATATCTTCATTTTTTCAACATACGTAGCTATTACCCTCGAAAACTAAAACTTTTGAAATAGGAAAAGAGCCTTTAATCACATTCTTTACCATGTGCAATCATAAAATAGTCTAATATCTTCATTTTTTCAACATACGTAGCTATTACCCCGAAAACTAAAACTTTTGAAATAGGAAAAGAGCCTTTAATCACATTCTTTACCATTTGCAATCATAAAATAGTCTAATATCTTCATTTTTTCAACATACGTAGCTATTACCCTCGAAAACTAAAACTTTTGAAATAGGAAAAGAGCCTTTAATCACATTCTTTACCATGTGCAATCATAAAATAGTCTAATATCTTCATTTTTTCAACATACGTAGCTATTACCCTCGAAAACTAAAACTTTTGACATAGGAAAAGAGCCTTTAATCACATTCTTTACCATGTGCAATCATAAAATAGTCTAATATCTTCATTTTTTCAACATACGTAGCTATTACCCTCGAAAACTAAAACTTTTGACATAGGAAAAGAGCCTTTAATCACATTCTTTACCATGTGCAATCATAAAATAGTCTAATATCTTCATTTTTTCAACATACGTAGCTATTACCCTCGAAAACTAAAACTTTTGAATAGGAAAAGAGCCTTTAATCACATTCTTTACCATTTGCAATCATAAAATAGTCTAATATCTTCATTTTTTCAACATACGTAGCTATTACCCTCGAAAACTAAAACTTTTGACATAGGAAAAGAGCCTTTAATCACATTCTTTACCATTTGCAATCATAAAATAGTCTAATATCTTCATTTTTTCAACATACGTAGCTATTACCCTCGAAAACTAAAACTTTTGACATAGGAAAAGAGCCTTTAATCACATTCTTTACCATGTGCAATCATAAAATAGTCTAATATCTTCATTTTTTCAACATACGTAGCTATTACCCTCGAAAACTAAAACTTTTGACATAGGAAAAGAGCCTTTAATCACATTCTTTACCATTGCAATCATAAAATAGTCTAATATCTTCATTTTTTCAACATACGTAGCTATTACCCTCGAAAACTAAAACTTTTGACAAATAGGAAAAGAGCCTTTAATCACATTCTTTACCATGTGCAATCATAAAATAGTCTAATATCTTCATTTTTTCAACATACGTAGCTATTACCCTCGAAAACTAAAACTTTTGAAATAGGAAAAGAGCCTTTAATCACATTCTTTACCATGTGCAATCATAAAATAGTCTAATATCTTCATTTTTTCAACATACGTAGCTATTACCCTCGAAAACTAAAACTTTTGAAATAGGAAAAGAGCCTTTAATCACATTCTTTACCATGTGCAATCATAAAATAGTCTAATATCTTCATTTTTTCAACATACGTAGCTATTACCCTCGAAAACTAAAACTTTTGAAATAGGAAAAGAGCCTTTAATCACATTCTTTACCATTTGCAATCATAAAATAGTCTAATATCTTCATTTTTTCAACATACGTAGCTATTACCCTCGAAAACTAAAACTTTGAAATAGGAAAAGAGCCTTTAATCACATTCTTTACCATGTGCAATCATAAAATAGTCTAATATCTTCATTTTTTCAACATACGTAGCTATTACCTCGAAAACTAAAACTTTTGAAAATAGGAAAAGAGCCTTTAATCACATTCTTTACCATTTGCAATCATAAAATAGTCTAATATCTTCATTTTTTCAACATACGTAGCTATTACCATCGAAAAATAAAACTTTTGAAATAGGAAAAGAGCCTTTAATCACATTCTTTACCATTTGCAATCATAAAATAGTCTAATATCTTTCATTTTTTCAACATACGTAGCTATTACCTCGAAAACTAAAACTTTTGAAAATAGGAAAAGAGCCTTTAATCACATTCTTCACCATTTGCAATCATAAAATAGTCTAATATCTTCATTTTTTCAACATACGTAGCTATTACCCTCAAAAACTAATACTTTTGACATAGGAAAAGAGCCTTTAATCACATTCTTTACCATTTGCAATCATAAAATAGTCTAATATCTTCATTTTTTCAACATACGTAGCTATTACCCTCGAAAACTAAAACTTTTGACATAGGAAAAGAGCCTTTAATCACATTTTTTACCATTTGCAATCATAAAATAGTCTAATGTTTTCATTTATTCAACATACGTAGCTATTATCCTCGAAAACTAAAACTTTTAAAATAGGAAAAGAGCCTTTAATCACATTCTTCACCATTTGCAATCATAAAATAGTCTAATATCTTCATTTTTTCAACATACGTAGCTATTACCCTCAAACACTAATACTTTTGACATAGGAAAAGAGCCTTTAATCACATTCTTTACCATTTGTAATCATAAAATAGTCTAATATCTTCATTTTTTCAACATACGTAGCTATTACCCTCGAAAACTAAAACTTTTGAAATAGGAAAAGAGCCTTTAATCACATTCTTTACCATGAGCAATCATAAAATAGTCTAATATCTTCATTTTTTCAACATACGTAGCTATTACCCTCTAAAACTAAAACTTTTGAAATAGGAAAAGAGCCTTTAATCACATTCTTTACCATGTGCAATCATAAAATTGTCTAATATCTTCATTTTTCCAACAGACGTAGCTCTTACCATCGAAAACTAAAACTTTTGAAATAGGAAAAGAGCCTTTAATCACATTCTTTACCATATGCAATCATAAAATAGTCTAATATCTTCATTTTTTCAACATACGAAGCTATTACCCTCGAAAACTAAAACTTTTGAAATAGGAAAAGAGCCTTTAATCACATTCTTTACCATGTGCAATCATAAAATTGTCTAATATCTTCATTTTTTTCCACAGACAAAGCTATTACCCTCGAAAACTAAAACTTTTAAAATAGGAAAAGAGCCTTTAATCACATTCTTTACCATTTGCAATCATAAAATAGTCTAATATCTTCATTTTTTCAAAATACGTAGCTATTACCCCCGAAAACTAAAACTTTTGAAATAGGAAAAGAGCCTTTAATCACATTCTTTACCATTTGCAATCATAAAATAGTCTAATATCTTCATTTTTTCAACATACGTAGCTATTACCCTCGAAAACTAAAACTTTTGAAATAGGAAAAGTGCCTTATTAAAGGCACTTTTCCTATTTCAAAAGTTTTAGTTTTTCGAGGTTAATAGCTACGTATGTTGAAAAACTGAAGATATTAGACTATTTTATGATTGCAAATGGTAAAGAATGTGATTAAAGGCTCTTTTCATATTTCAAAAGTTTTAGTTTTTGGGGGTAATAGCTACGTATTTTGAAAAAGTGAAGATATTAGACTATTTTATGATTGCAAATGGTAAAGAATGTGATTAAAGGCTCTTTTCCTATTTTAAAATTTTAGTTTCGAGGGTAATAGCTTGTCTGTGAAAAAATGAAGATATTAGGCAATTTATGATTTCACATGGTAAAGAATGTGATTAAAGGCTCTTTCCTATTTCAAAAGTTTTAGTTTTCGAGGTAATAGCTACGTATGTTGAAAAAAATGAAGATATTAGACAATTTTATGATTGCATATGGTAAAGAATGTGATTAAAGGCTCTTTTCCTATGTCAAAAGTTTTATTTTCGATGGTAATAGCTACGTATGTTGAAAAAATGAAGATATTAGACAATTTTATGATTGCATATGGTAAAGAATGTGATTAAAGGCTCTTTTCCTATTTCAAAAGTTTAGTTTTAGAGGGTAGAGAACTTTGTCTGTGAAAAAATGAAGATATTAGACAATTTTATGATTGCTCATGGTAAAGAATGTGATTAAAGGCTCTTTTCCCATTTCAAAAGTTTAGTTTTCGAGGGTAATAGCTACGTATGTTGAAAAAATGAAGATATTAGACTATTTTATGATTACAAATGGTAAAGAATGTGATTAAAGGCTCTTTCCTATGTCAAAAGTATTAGTGTTTGAGGGTAATAGCTACGTATGTTGAAAAAATGAAGATATTAGACTATTTTATGATTGCAAATGGTGAAGAATGTGATTAAAGGCTCTTTTCCTATTTTAAAAGTTTTAGTTTTTCGAGGATAATAGCTACGTATGTTGAATAAATGAAAACATTAGACTATTTATGATTGCAAATGTAAAAAATGTGATTAAAGGCTCTTTTCCTATGTCAAAAGTTTAGTTTTTGAGGGTAATAGCTACGTATGTTGAAAAAATGACGATATTAGACTATTTTATGATTGCAAATGGTAAAGAATGTGATTAAAGGCTCTTTTCCTATGTCAAAAGTATTAGTTTTTGAGGGTAATAGGTACGTATGTTGAAAAAATGAGATATTAGACTATTTTATGATTGCAAATGGTGAAGAATGTGATTAAAGGCTCTTTCCTATTTTAAAAGTTTTAGTTTTCGAGGATAATAGCTACGTATGTTGAATAAATGAAAACATTAGACTATTTTATGATTGCAAATGGTAAAGAATGTGATTAAAGGCTCTTTCCTATTTCAAAAGTTTTATTTTCGATGGTAATAGCTACGTATGTTGAAAAAATGAAGATATTAGACAAT
>NW_027066062.1:0-19796 GCF_032884065.1 Artemia franciscana
ACCATTTGCAATTATAAAATAGTCTAATATATTCATTTTTTCAACATACGTAGCTATTACCCTCGAAAACTAAAACTTTTGAAATAGGAAAAGAGCCTTTAAGCACTTTCTTTACCATGTGCAATCATAAAATAGTCTAATATCTTCATTTTTCCAACATACGTAGCTATTACCCTCGAAAACTAAAACTTTTGTGATAGGAAAAGAACCTTTAATCACATTCGTTACCATTTGCAATTATAAAATAGTCTAATATCTTCATTTTTTCAACATACGTAGCTATTACCCTCGAAAACTAAAACTTTTGACATAGGAAAATAGCCTTTAATCACATTCTTTACCATGTGCAATCATAAAATAGTCTAATATCTTCATTTTTTCAACATACGTAGCTATTACCCTCGAAAACTAAAACTTTTGACATAGGAAAAGAGCCTTTAATCACATTCTTTACCATTTGCAATCATAAAATAGTCTAATATCTTCATTTTTTCAACATACGTAGCTATTACCCTCGAAAACTAAAACTTTTGACATAGGAAAAGAGCCTTTAATCACATTCGTTACCATTTGCAATTATAAAATAGTCTAATATCTTCATTTTTTCAACATACGTAGCTATTACCCTCGAAAACTAAAACTTTTGACATAGGAAAAGAGCCTTTAATCACATTCTTTACCATTTGCAATCATAAAATAGTCTAATATCTTCATTTTTTCAACATACGTAGCTATTACCCTCGAAAACTAAAACTTTTGACATAGGAAAAGAGCCTTTAATCACATTCTTTACCATTTGCAATCATAAAATAGTCTAATATCTTCATTTTTTCAACATACGTAGCTATTACCCTCGAAAACTAAAACTTTTGAAATAGGAAAAGAGCCTTTAATCACATTCGTTACCATTTGCAATTATAAAATAGTCTAATATCTTCATTTTTTCAACATACGTAGCTATTACTCCTCGAAAACTAAAACTTTTGAAATAGGAAAAGAGCCTTTAATCACATTCTTTACCATTTGCAATCATAAAATAGTCTAATATCTTCATTTTTTCAACATACGTAGCTATTACCCTCGAAAACTAAAACTTTTGAAATAGGAAAAGAGCCTTTAAGCACTTTCTTTACCATGTGCAATCATAAAATAGTCTAATATCTTCATTTTTCCAACATACGTAGCTATTACCCTCGAAAACTAAAACTTTTGATAGGAAAAGAGCCTTTAATCACATTCTTTACCATTTGCAATCATAAAATAGTCTAATATCTTCATTTTTTCAACATACGTAGCTATTACCCTCGAAAACTAAAACTTTTGACATAGGAAAAGAGCCTTTAATCACATTCTTTACCATTTGCAATCATAAAATAGTCTAATATCTTCATTTTTTCAACATACGTAGCTATTACCCTCGAAAACTAAAACTTTTGAAATAGGAAAAGAGCCTTTAATCACATTCTTTACCATTTGCAATCATAAAATAGTCTAATATCTTCATTTTTTCAACATACGTAGCTATTACCCTCGAAAACTAAAACTTTTGACATAGGAAAAGAGCCTTTAATCACATTCTTTACCATGTGCAATCATAAAATAGTCTAATATCTTCATTTTTCCAACATACGTAGCTATTACCCTCGAAAACTAAAACTTTTGACATAGGAAAAGAGCCTTTAATCACATTCGTTACCATTTGCAATTATAAAATAGTCTAATATCTTCATTTTTTCAACATACGTAGCTATTACTCTCGAAAACTAAAACTTTTGACATAGGAAAAGAGCCTTTAATCACATTCGTTACCATTTGCAATTATAAAATAGTCTAATATATTCATTTTTTCAACATACGTAGCTATTACCCTCGAAAACTAAAACTTTTGAAATAGGAAAAGAGCCTTTAAGCACTTTCTTTACCATGTGCAATCATAAAATAGTCTAATATCTTCATTTTTCCAACATACGTAGCTATTACCCTCGAAAACTAAAACTTTTGTGATAGGAAAAGAACCTTTAATCACATTCGTTACCATTTGCAATTATAAAATAGTCTAATATCTTCATTTTTTCAACATACGTAGCTATTACCCTCGAAAACTAAAACTTTTGACATAGGAAAATAGCCTTTAATCACATTCTTTACCATGTGCAATCATAAAATAGTCTAATATCTTCATTTTTTCAACATACGTAGCTATTACCCTCGAAAACTAAAACTTTTGACATAGGAAAAGAGCCTTTAATCACATTCTTTACCATTTGCAATCATAAAATAGTCTAATATCTTCATTTTTTCAACAAACGTAGCTATTACCCTCGAAAACTAAAACTTTTGACATAGGAAAAGAGCCTTTAATCACATTCGTTACCATTTGCAATTATAAAATAGTCTAATATCTTCATTTTTTCAACATACGTAGCTATTACACTCGAAAACTAAAACTTTTGAAATAGGAAAAGAGCCTTTAATCACTTTCTTTACCATGTGCAATCATAAAATAGTCTAATATCTTCATTTTTCCAACATACGTAGCTATTACCCTCGAAAACTAAAACTTTTGACATAGGAAAAGAGCCTTTAATCACATTCGTTACCATTTGCAATTATAAAATAGTCTAATATCTTCATTTTTTCAACATACGTAGCTATTACCCTCGAAAACTAAAACTTTTGACATAGGAAAATAGCCTTTAATCACATTCTTTACCATGTGCAATCATAAAATAGTCTAATATCTTCATTTTTTCAACATACGTAGCTATTACCCTCGAAAACTAAAACTTTTGACATAGGAAAAGAGCCTTTAATCACATTCTTTACCATTTGCAATCATAAAATAGTCTAATATCTTCATTTTTTCAACATACGTAGCTATTAACCTCGAAAACTAAAACTTTTGAAATAGGAAAAGAGCCTTTAATCACATTCGTTACCATTTGCAATTATAAAATAGTCTAATATCGTCATTTTTTCAACATACGTAGCTATTACCCTCGAAAACTAAAACTTTTGAAATAGGAAAAGAGCCTTTAATCACATTCTTTACCATTTGCAATCATAAAATAGTCTAATATCTTCATTTTTTCAACATACGTAGCTATTATCCTCGAAAACTAAAACTTTTGAAATATTAAAAGAGCCTTTAAGCACTTTCTTTACCATGTGCAATCATAAAATAGTCCAATATCTTCATTTTTCCAACATACGTAGCTATTACCCTCGAAAACTAAAACTTTTGACATAGGAAAAGAGCCTTTAATCACATTCTTTACCATTTGCAATCATAAAATAGTCTAATATCTTCATTTTTTCAACATACGTAGCTATTACCCTCGAAAACTAAAACTTTTGAAATAGGAAAAGAGCCTTTAAGCACTTTCTTTACCATTTGCAATCATAAAATAGTCTAATATCTTCATTTTTTCAACATACGTAGCTATTACCCTCGAAAACTAAAACTTTTGACATAGGAAAAGAGCCTTTAATCACATTCGTTACCATTTGCAATTATAAAATAGTCTAATATCTTCATTTTTTCAACATACGTAGCTATTACCCTCGAAAACTAAAACTTTTGAAATAGGAAAAGAGCCTTTAATCACATTCTTTACCATTTGCAATCATAAAATAGTCTAATATCTTCATTTTTTCAACATACGTAGCTATTACCCTCGAAAACTAAAACTTTTGACATAGGAAAAGAGCCTTTAATCACATTCGTTACCATTTGCAATTATAAAATAGTCTAATATCTTCATTTTTTCAACATACGTAGCTATTACTCTCGAAAACTAAAACTTTTGACATAGGAAAAGAGCCTTTAATCACATTCGTTACCATTTGCAATTATAAAATAGTCTAATATATTCATTTTTTCAACATACGTAGCTATTACCCTCGAAAACTAAAACTTTTGAAATAGGAAAAGAGCCTTTAAGCACTTTCTTTACCATGTGCAATCATAAAATAGTCTAATATCTTCATTTTTCCAACATACGTAGCTATTACCCTCGAAAACTAAAACTTTTGTGATAGGAAAAGAACCTTTAATCACATTCGTTACCATTTGCAATTATAAAATAGTCTAATATCTTCATTTTTTCAACATACGTAGCTATTACCCTCGAAAACTAAAACTTTTGACATAGGAAAATAGCCTTTAATCACATTCTTTACCATGTGCAATCATAAAATAGTCTAATATCTTCATTTTTTCAACATACGTAGCTATTACCCTCGAAAACTAAAACTTTTGACATAGGAAAAGAGCCTTTAATCACATTCTTTACCATTTGCAATCATAAAATAGTCTAATATCTTCATTTTTTCAACATACGTAGCTATTACCCTCGAAAACTAAAACTTTTGACATAGGAAAAGAGGCTTTAATCACATTCGTTACCATTTGCAATTATAAAATAGTCTAATATCTTCATTTTTTCAACATACGTAGCTATTACCCTCGAAAACTAAAACTTTTGAAATAGGAAAAGAGCCTTTAATCACATTCTTTACCATTTGCAATCATAAAATAGTCTAATATCTTCATTTTTTCAACATACGTAGCTATTACCCTCGAAAACTAAAACTTTTGACATAGGAAAAGAGCCTTTAATCACATTCTTTACCATGTGCAATCATAAAATAGTCTAATATCTTCATTTTTCCAACATACGTAGCTATTACCCTCGAAAACTAAAACTTTTGACATAGGAAAAGAGCCTTTAATCACATTCGTTACCATTTGCAATTATAAAATAGTCTAATATCTTCATTTTTTCAACATACGTAGCTATTACTCTCGAAAACTAAAACTTTTGACATAGGAAAAGAGCCTTTAATCACATTCGTTACCATTTGCAATTATAAAATAGTCTAATATATTCATTTTTTCAACATACGTAGCTATTACCCTCGAAAACTAAAACTTTTGAAATAGGAAAAGAGCCTTTAAGCACTTTCTTTACCATGTGCAATCATAAAATAGTCTAATATCTTCATTTTTCCAACATACGTAGCTATTACCCTCGAAAACTAAAACTTTTGTGATAGGAAAAGAGCCTTTAATCACATTCGTTACCATTTGCAATTATAAAATAGTCTAATATCTTCATTTTTTCAACATACGTAGCTATTACCCTCGAAAACTAAAACTTTTGACATAGGAAAATAGCCTTTAATCACATTCTTTACCATGTGCAATCATAAAATAGTCTAATATCTTCATTTTTTCAACATACGTAGCTATTACCCTCGAAAACTAAAACTTTTGAAATAGGAAAAGAGCCTTTAATCACATTCTTTACCATTTGCAATCATAAAATAGTCTAATATCTTCATTTTTTCAACATACGTAGCTATTACCCTCGAAAACTAAGACTTTTGACATAGGAAAAGAGCCTTTAATCACATTCTTTACCATGTGCAATCATAAAATAGTCTAATATCTTCATTTTTCCAACATACGTAGCTATTACCCTCGAAAACTAAAACTTTTGACATAGGAAAAGAGCCTTTAATCACATTCGTTACCATTTGCAATTATAAAATAGTCTAATATCTTCATTTTTTCAACATACGTAGCTATTACTCTCGAAAACTAAAACTTTTGACATAGGAAAAGAGCCTTTAATCACATTCGTTACCATTTGCAATTATAAAATAGTCTAATATATTCATTTTTTCAACATACGTAGCTATTACCCTCGAAAACTAAAACTTTTGAAATAGGAAAAGAGCCTTTAAGCACTTTCTTTACCATGTGCAATCATAAAATAGTCTAATATCTTCATTTTTCCAACATACGTAGCTATTACCCTCGAAAACTAAAACTTTTGTGATAGGAAAAGAACCTTTAATCACATTCGTTACCATTTGCAATTATAAAATAGTCTAATATCTTCATTTTTTCAACATACGGAGCTATTACCCTCGAAAACTAAAACTTTTGACATAGGAAAATAGCCTTTAATCACATTCTTTACCATGTGCAATCACAAAATAGTCTAATATCTTCATTTTTTCAACATACGTAGCTATTACCCTCGAAAACTAAAACTTTTGACATAGGAAAAGAGCCTTTAATCACATTCTTTACCATTTGCAATCATAAAATAGTCTAATATCTTCATTTTTTCAACAAACGTAGCTATTACCCTCGAAAACTAAAACTTTTGACATAGGAAAAGAGGCTTTAATCACATTCGTTACCATTTTCAATTATAAAATAGTCTAATATCTTCATTTTTTCAACATACGTAGCTATTACCCTCGAAAACTAAAACTTTTGAAATAGGAAAAGAGCCTTTAATCACATTCTTTACCATTTGCAATCATAAAATAGTCTAATATCTTCATTTTTTCAACATAAGTAGCTATTACCCTCGAAAACTAAAACTTTTGACATAGGAAAAGAGCCTTTAATCACATTCTTTACCATGTGCAATCATAAAATAGTCTAATATCTTCATTTTTCCAACATACGTAGCTATTACCCTCGAAAACTAAAACTTTTGACATAGGAAAAGAGCCTTTAATCACATTCGTTACCATTTGCAATTATAAAATAGTCTAATATCTTCATTTTTTCAACATACGTAGCTATTACTCTCGAAAACTAAAACTTTTGACATAGGAAAAGAGCCTTTAATCACATTCGTTACCATTTGCAATTATAAAATAGTCTAATATATTCATTTTTTCAACATACGTAGCTATTACCCTCGAAAACTAAAACTTTTGAAATAGGAAAAGAGCCTTTAAGCACTTTCTTTACCATGTGCAATCATAAAATAGTCTAATATCTTCATTTTTCCAACATACGTAGCTATTACCCTCGAAAACTAAAACTTTTGTGATAGGAAAAGAGCCTTTAATCACATTCGTTACCATTTGCAATTATAAAATAGTCTAATATCTTCATTTTTTCAACATACGTAGCTATTACCCTCGAAAACTAAAGTTTTTGACATAGGAAAATAGCCTTTAATCACATTCTTTACCATGTGCAATCATAAAATAGTCTAATATCTTCATTTTTTCAACATACGTAGCTATTACCCTCGAAAACTAAAACTTTTGACATAGGAAAAGAGCCTTTAATCACATTCTTTACCATTTGCAATCATAAAATAGTCTAATATCTTCATTTTTTCAACAAACGTAGCTATTACCCTCGAAAACTAAAACTTTTGACATAGGAAAAGAGGCTTTAATCACATTCGTTACCATTTGCAATTATAAAATAGTCTAATATCGTCATTTTTTCAACATACGTAGCTATTACCCTCGAAAACTAAAACTTTTGAAATAGGAAAAGAGCCTTTAATCATATTTTTTACCATTTGCAATCATAAAATAGTCTAATATCTTCATTTTTTCAACATACGTAGCTATTACCCTCGAAAACTAAAACTTTTGACATAGGAAAAGAGCCTTTAATCACATTCTTTACCATTTGCAATCATAAAATAGTCTAATATCTTCATTTTTTCAACATACGTAGCTATTAACCTCGAAAACTAAAACTTTTGACATAGGAAAAGAGCCTTTAATCACATTCTTTACCATTTGCAATCATAAAATAGTCTAATATCTTCATTTTTTTTACATACGTAGCTACTACCCTCGAAAACTAAAACTTTTGACATAGGAAAAGAGCCCGTTGAGAAAGGCTCCCGGAGGTGGGGCCGAAATATTCAGAGTATTTTTATTTTTTGTTAGTTAAAGCGTAGTTTTTATTTTATTTTGTTGTCACTGCTTTATTTAAAAAAATTAAACCCGTTTTTTCTTCAATTATTTGTTTCGTAAATTAATTATATACCATTATCTGCCACCTAGTGTCTTATGTTACAGGTAAATATGCATTCAAATTAGCGCGCCACAAGCTTCATTCATCAAGAAATAATCTGAAACTTAGAAGACCTTAAAAATAATCAAAATATCACACCACAGATGTACTATAAGTTCTTTCCAAGGGGATCGGTTTGCCCAAGAATATATGGTTTGCCAAAAATACATAAAACAGACATTCCTCTAAGACCTTTAGTGTCAACAAGGAACTCACCAACAGAAAAAATTGAAAAATGGGTAGCAAAGACGCTTAAACCTTTATTATATCTCCAAAAGTCTTATATACAAAACTCAGTATTTTAAAAAAATAAACTTAAAAATATTGAAATATCAAGTGACTCTAGACTTTTTAGTTTTGATATAAAGTCAATGTATGCATATATACCTTTCGATAAATCTGTGTTTGTTTTATCAAAAAAACTTGATGTGTATAAAAGTGAAATGGAAGAATTGTCTGCAGGATTGAGATAAAAACTATATTAAATCTAATTAAAATAACTAGCAGGTATACTAATTATTTCAAATTTAGAGACAATTTTTACCATCAAGTTAGAGGATTAGCAATGGGAGGACCCTTAATTCCACTGTTAGCTAATATTTATGTGGAGTACATAGAAAATTTAGCTATTGATACATATTTTTTAAAACCAAAATTTTGGGGCAGATATATGGATGATGTAGTAGTTATTTGGAATTATGGGGAATCACAAATTGAAGGTTTTCTGGAACATTTAAATAATTTGGGAGGGGAATTAGTTTTTACAATTGAAAATGAAAAAGAGAAAAAATTACCGTTTCTGGATATTTGGATCCATAGAAAGAATAATAAACTAGTGTTTTCAATTTACCGTAAACCAACTAATAACAACCGCTATTTGTCTTTCACATCAAATCACCCGATCCAAGTAAAAAGGGGGGTAGTTATTTCTTTAGTGGATAGAGTGTTAAATTTAGCTTCACCAGAATACATTAGTAGTGAATTAATTTTTATTAAGGATATTCTAGTAGGAAATGGATATCCCGAAAATATGATTTCTCAAATAATTGAAAAAAAGAAAAAAAAGTTACTGGAACCTGTAAAATTAGAAGAAAATGAATCAAATCAAAAACCAAATTACATAACTTTGCCTTATATCCCAAGGTTGTCACAGAAATTAAGGAAAGAATTAAAAAAACATAATATAAAAACAGCTTTTAAATCAGGACAAAATATAAGCTCATGGCTAAATAACGGAAAAGATAAAGTTCCAAGAAATATACAACAGGGGGTATACAAAATTCCATGCTCTTGTGGTAAATTTTATGTAGGTAGAACACAGCAGAATTTAAAAAATAGGCTACAGCAACACAAATATGCGATAGATTGCTCGCTAAGACAAAATAAAAAAACCTGATACTTTTGAATCCGCTATAGCTGGTCACGTGTATAATTTTCCTCATCATAGTATTTTATTTGATCAGACAAAAATTATTGATAAGTCTATAGGACTTTTACAAAGTCTCAGAGAAATTATAGAAATAAAAAAGATTATCTATGGGGGTATTAGTATCAATAGAGATGAGGGGGAATTTAAAATAAATTCAATTTATAATAGTTTAATTAAAGACCAGTCAAAAACTTCAATGAGTATTGGTTTGCATAATTGTCCTGAAACAAGTAATAACCTTGCGAACGGAGGTCAAAGCATGGTCAATGCTGTAAGAAGTCAACGGACGGCAGCTAAAATAGCAAATGAAAAAATCCATTCAATTTATAATTCATAATTGTGTTTCATTAACCTGTAAGATTTTGATTGGATTTGGGGGTTGGGTAACCTCTTTTTCGTATTGTTACAAGTATTTATATTTCTCATTTTTGATAGATCCCCATTTATACAGCGATTGTGGCAGAGGAAAGTGCCAATAGAAACAATTATTGCAGTTTTTTCTAAAGTTACAGTCAAGTGCGGGAGTGTTTGTTTTAAAAATGTGAGTTCTTGTTTCTTGTTATATTTGATTGTTTATATTTTTAGTTTGGTTTAGTTGTCGTGGCATTTTTAAAATGTCTTAAAAAATAGTCTTAAATTGTTGTAATTTTCTCCCTTTTTGTTTTTTTTTTCCCGTTGAGAAAGGCTCCCGGAGGTGGGGCCGAAATATTCGGAGTATTTTTATTTTTTGTTAGTTAAAGTGTAGTTTTTATTTTATTTTGTTGTCACTGCTTTATTTAAAAATATTAAACCCGTTTTTTCTTCAATTATTTGTTTCGTAAATTAATTATATACCATTATCTGCCACCTAGTGTCTTATGTTACAGGTAAATATGCATTCAAATTAGCGCGCCATAAGCTTCATTCATCAAGAAATAATCTGAAAAAAGTTTGAAAGTTCTAACTTCAAAACTCCATTTTATACAAAAGTTTGAAGTTGAGGAATGGATGGATCTCAAAATAGTGCAGAACCAGGTAAGACTCCAGTCTATGTGTAAGAATATGGATGAATCTAAGGCCATATCTAACAATTAATACTTAGACAAGATAAGTAAGGACATCTAGTCGCCAAAAATAGACTAACTGCGTGAACACTGGAGGGCAGGCGATTTTTCTCAAACTACGTGTCCTCAACCGAGTACAGTGTGATCAACGCATAGCAAACTGAGCAAGCGGCGTGTAATTTTTGCATTGCTTTTTTCGTTGTTTCTTTCAAATATAATATTCTATGTACGGTGAATTTACACGTGGTAAATCTATTTGAAAAATTCTCGGAAGGAGAGGGAAAACGTAAAAGCTGTAATTTGTACATTTCTTTGACTAAGATGGGTTGTAAATAAGGGTTGTAAATGCTAAATTGGGTTGTAAATTTGTAAATTTGAAGTTGGGTTCTAGATGATTTTCCTAGGTTGTTTCCTTAAGAAGAACTTTGATTGTTGTTCATAGAACTATAAGACTCGTTTGGTCCTGAGATTCAGTTATTTTTCTGTTAAAATTCTTTTTAAACTTTCACCAGGCTGATGAAAAAATATTTTAATTTTGGTTGTTAAACTCACACAATTTGAAATATATACTTCAAAATATGAAAAATATAATTCATAGGCAGCGCATTTGCTTCTTTTTTGTTTTCCCCAGACCAATTCCAATGGTACGAGTGGTCTTAAAAACTTAAGAGGGGACCCATTTGATTGGAATTTCAAGTATCCTTATTAGGAATTGAGAGTTATTCGAGGACAACCAGCCACTCCCAAGCCATTTTTTCTTAGCATAGTTGAAAAGCCCAGTAACTATGGACCTAGGGGTGTCATGCCCCTCTGACAAGGGATATTAATTGTGCAAGTCGACCATTGTTTACATTTAAGGTGTCATTAGTGGGACAAAGGGCCTGTTTGAACCTGAAAGTATGAAAAGGCTGAGAGCATTAAGGTAAAACTTTTAGGGCATGCTATGGATGAGGTTAATTTAGATGTTCATCCAGGTTTACCAAACGGTGCATCTGCAATATCCCAGGAATGGCTAAGGGTGGGTTGTTAGTTTGAAATTTCCAAGGAATGTTCAGCAGTATGTTAAACTAGATCAAAATACACTATTTACATCTATGTTTTCCGAAATACACTTAGGAACTTACTGTATATCTTAGGAACTACTAAGTGTATTATCGAAGCTTTCGAAGTGTCATTTTTGTAAACGATATGGGTTAAAAATAAATAAATTAAATAAAAAGTCACGATGGGCATCTATATGGTCAATAAGATGCATCTGTATAGTATAAGAAACAGCTAAAGATAATAAAGATAAAATAAACAGCTAAAGAAAGTCGTATCTAGAAATGTTTTATTATCATTTCTACACCGTTTTCTTTATCCTAATAATGACGAACAGGGCAATGAGTGCAGTTTTAAAACTATTTTTTTCAGGTCCTTCGCAGCGTCCAAGGCGTTTGTGCGTCAACCAGCAGCAAATTTTGAACATTTTTGATCAAATTGATAGTGACATCTCCGATACAGACCTTCTGGATAGCGACGAGGAGCAGGACGATTACGACCCTCGACCCAATGCAGGAACGGCAGCAGTGAGTTCCAGGGAAAGTGCATCAACTGAAGGCGAGGAAGTTGATGTAAGGCCTCCACCGATGAAGGGCAGAACCAAGGTTTGGAAGAAGAAAAAATTTGATAAAGCTTATAAAAGCACAGCCCCAAGTCTACCTGTACCAGGTCATGATGAGCCTATAAACTATTTTGCGGAATATCTAACAGAAGATTTTTTTGAAATCACTGCGAACCAAACCAACCTGTACTCCGTCCAGAAGACTGGAAAATCCATTGATACTAACGCAGTCGAAATGAAGAAGTTTTTTGGGATTCACGTTGCCATGGGGGTTTTCAATCTCCCACGATACCGGATGTACTGGGGTACACGAACGCGCATCCCACTCATCGCTGATACGATGAACTTCAACAGATTTTCCCGCCTTCGGTCCTTCGTTCACTTGGTTGATAATACTTCCAAAGACCCTGATAACTTGGATCGTCTTTGGAAAGTGCGACCTATTATTGATATTGTGCAGAAGAAAACGCAGACTATTTCTCCGTCTGAGCACCTCTCCTGTGACGAGCAGATGGTCCCTTTTACTGGAAACCTTGATATCAAACAGTATATTCGGGGAAAACCTTGCCCATGGGGCATCAAAATCTTCGTGCTGTGTAATGCGGATGGAAGAGTACTCTCTTTTGAAATTTATCAGGGCAAAAAGACGAACATGGCTGAAGAGTACAAAAGCTTTGGCCTCGGAGCAGGTATGGTTTTGAATCTTGCTGGACGACTTCAGCTTGTGAAATTTACTAAACTTTATTTCGACAATTTCTTTACGTCTTTGGCTTTGCTGGAAAGACTAAGTGAGATGGGCCTCTACGGAACAGGCACTATACGAAGCAACAGGCTTCAGGGAGCTATGCTGGAAACTGATTCTGACATGAAAAAGAGAGGAAGGGGCTCATTCTGTGAAGTAGTGGCTAGTAGTGGAGATTCCTGCTTGGTGAAATGGATGGACAACAGATCAGTTATCCTTGCATCGAATATGATTGGAAGTGGAGCAGTGAACAAGGTACGCAGATGGTGTAAACAAACAAAAGCCTACTTGCAGGTTGACCAGCCCCAAGTTGTATCCCTGTATAACCAGTATATGGGTGGAGTGGACATGGATCAAATGCTATAATATTACCGAACATTCATTAGATCTAAGAAATGGACCATGAGACTGATTTTCCACATGGTCGACCTATCCATCTGCAATTCATGGCTAGAATATGTAGCTGATCGGAAGGCCAAAGCAGAACGCTCGATGGACTTGCTCTCCTTCCGCATGGAAATAGCAGAGGCGCTTACGTCTGCTGAAGGCATGACCCCCAGAAGAAGGGGTCGCCCAAGGTCTCTCACCTCTAGTGAGGAGGACGAACATGAAAATGTAGACGAATCAGCATCTCGCAAAAGAAAGATGAAGTTTCAGCGTCCGTGCTCAGCAGTGAAAAATGATGCATTCTCTCATTGGCCTCAAAAAGTAAAGGGCCAGAGTAGGTGTAAAAACTCGCCATGCGTGTTGAAAACTCGCACTATGTGTTTGAAATGCAATGTTCCATTGTGTCTAGAAGAGGACAGGAACTGCTTCAAAGAGTTCCACATTAAAAAGTGAAATTTGTCTGTGCTTAGTATTTTTTATAACTTCTCAATAAACTCACTATATCTGATGAAAAA
This sequence comes from Artemia franciscana, assembly GCF_032884065.1. Taxonomy (NCBI): domain Eukaryota; kingdom Metazoa; phylum Arthropoda; class Branchiopoda; order Anostraca; family Artemiidae; genus Artemia; species Artemia franciscana. The sequence continues at coordinate 13,575 of NW_027066062.1, forward strand.
CTACAAAGTTGATCACACTGTCCTCAACTGAGTACACGCTAGAAAACATAGAAAGGTTCCTCCAAAAAATCTAAAAAAAATTGACGATGATTAGGTACCCCAAGGTGTCACGCAGTCTGGTTTTTAGAATTTTCCATCGAAGGAAAATAATTCGTGACTGAAAGGGTTAATCACTTTCTTTACCATGTGCAATCATAAAATAGTCTAATATCTTCATTTTTTCAACATACGTAGCTATTACCCTCGAAAACTAAAAGTTTTGACATAAAAAAAGAGCCTTTAATCACATTCTTTACCATGTGCAATCATAAAATAGTCTAATATCTTCATTTTTCCAACATACGTAGCTATTACCCTTGAAAACTAAAACTTTTGACATAGGAAAAGAGCCTTGAATCACATTCGTTACCATTTGCAATTATAAAATAGTCTAATATCTTCATTTTTTCAACATACGTAGCTATCACCCTCGAAAACTAAAACTTTTGACATAGGAAAAGGGCCTTCAATCACATTCTTTACCATTTGCAATCATAAAATAGTCTAATATCTTCATTTTTTTTACATACGTAGCTATTAACCTCGAAAACTAAAACTTTTGACATAGGAAAAGAGCCTTTAATCACATTCTTTACCATTTGCAATCATAAAATAGTCTAATATCTTCATTTTTTCAACATACGTAGCTATTAACCTCGAAAACTAAAACTTTTGACATAGGAAAAGAGCCTTTAATCATATTCTTTACCATTTGCAATCATAAAATAGTCTAATATCTTCATTTTTTTTACATACGTAGCTATTACCCTCGAAAACTAAAACTTTTGACATAGGAAAAGAGCCCGTTGAGAAAGGCTCCCGGAGGTGGGGCCGAAATATTCGGAGTATTTTTATTTTTTGTCAGTTTAAGTGTAGTTTTTATTTTATTTTGTTGTCACTGCTTTATTTTAAAAAATTAAACCCGTTTTTTCTTCAATTATTTGTTTCGTAAATTAATTATATACCATTATCTGCCACCTAGTGTCTTATGTTACAGGTAAATATGCATTCAAATTAGCGCGCCATAAGCTTCATTCATCAAGAAATAATCTGAAACTTAGAAGACCTTAAAAATAATCAAAATATCACACCACAGATGTACTATAAGTTCTTTCCAAGGGGATCGGTTTGCCCAAGAATATATGGTTTGCCAAAAATACATAAAACAGACATTCCTCTAAGACCTTTAGTGTCAACAAGGAACTCACCAACAGAAAAAATTGAAAAATGGGTAGCAAAGACGCTTAAACCTTTATTATATCTCCAAAAGTCTTATATAAAAAACTCAGTATTTTTAAAAAATAAACTTAAAAATATTGAAATATCAAGTGACTCTAGACTTTTTAGTTTTGATATAAAGTCAATGTATACATATATACCTTTCGAAAATAGCGACGAAGACCACACTGCCTTTCCATAACAAACAAATACAACGTAGAAACATTAGGGAAAGTTTTTTCAAGACAATGGAAATTATTTATGTAGATATTTCGGCCCTATGTCCAAGGGCCGTCTTCAGCACAATACAATACTATATATATATATAAAAGAACTTACATCAAATTGTGAGAATTAAAACTGAATATAAAAACACTTATTAAAACAATTTTTTTTTAAAATATAGCCCTAGCATCCTTACTTCAGCGAAGTTCAACCAGGACTGGCGAAAAGAATGAAATGAAGAAATATAAACTCATTCAAACTAAAGAGAATAAAATGATTAGATGCAATTTCTTAAAGCTAATCTTGCTTGTTTAGCAGCCTGTCTCAAAGGCCTTTTCGTAGTTGGTTCAGTACTATTATAAATTGGTTTAGTAAAATATTTTGTTAGATCATTTTTAATTAAATTTGAGTATAAAGAATTTAGTGAGTATTCCCCCAAGTCCCTGTTCAAAGAAATATTTTTATTGATTTTGAGATTAATTTCAATTGATTGTCGAACCACCTGTTTTATTCCCAAATCATTACTAATGAGTGAAGAGTTTTCAAAAAGTATCATGTGGGACGGATTATTAAAAATATGCCAACCTAGAGCAGAATCAAAGGAATTGTTGGAACCATTTAAAATTAAGGCCTTGTCTATGTCATTTTTATGCTGATGTAACCTTTAGTGTAGATTCTGATGGGTCCTGCCGACATAGTATTTTCCGCAATCACAGGGTATTTGATAGACCCCTCTTTGGCGAGTAACTGGGGTCTTATCTTTACCCGAATTTAAGAAATTGATGATTTTAAAATTATTAGTAAAAACTACGTACAGATTATTTTTTTGTGCAAATATTTTTTAATTTTGTTGTAATCTTTGGGATATACGGAAGATAGACAATATTTGAGGGCTTATCAATAGCCTCACATTGTGAAGTATCTTCTTCGATTTTACAAGAATGTCTTTTTATTCTACGGCTAATTATTTTATTTACAAAAGGAATGGGGTATCCATTACCAAAAAGAATATCTCTGATAAAATTTATTTCTGCATTTATATATGAATGGGAGCAAATATTTAGGGCACGATCAATGAGGGAAATTACAACTGCTCTTTTAACTTGTGGGGGGTGATTTGAATTAAAGTGAAGATATCTATTGTTTTGTGTTGGCTTTCGATATATAGTAAAATCCAGTTCATCAGCTTTACGAATAATTAATACATCTAAAAACGGTAGTTTATTTTCAATTTCAACTTCAAGGGTGAACTGCAAATTTCGGTCATAAGTGTTAAGATGATCTAAGAAGCCCCGAAGTTCAGCTTCCCCATAATTCCAAAGTGAAATTACGTCATCCATATAACGACCCCAATAGACGAGTTTTAGAAAATAAGAATTCAATGCCCAATTCTCAAGATTCTCGACGTAAATATTTGCTAGTAGCCCGGATAAAGGTGCCCCTATGGGTAATCCATTTTTTTGCTGATAAAAAGAATCGCGAAATTGAAAATACATAGAAAACTTATTACAAATTTTAACAAGAGTCATTAAAACTTCACAATCAATTCCTGTCGCTGAAGTCTCGATCAAGTGGTAATTTTCTTCTATTTTGTTTTTTAATAATTCCTCTGAAATAGTTACATCTATATTTGTGTACATGGAAACAATGTCGAAACTACTAACTATTGTGTTTTCTGAAATACTTGTGTTGCTAAGTTTTTTAATCAAATCTGCCGAGTTATGAATATAGGAATTTTGAGAATACAATAAAGGTTTGAAAGCTGCACAAAGCCATTTTCCAATATTGGCAGCGGGAGCTTTAGTACAAGCCACAATAGGTCTTAAGGGAATACCCTGTTTATGTATTTTTGGTAAACCGTAGAGTTTAGGACAGAAACTACCACGGGGAAAAAATTTATTGTATAGCTGTGGGGTGATTTTACCATTTTGTTTTAGCTGCTTTAATTCATTTATAATATTATTAGTGAACTGATCAGTAGGATCATGAGTTATTGTTTGATATGTAATTGTGTCATTTAAATGCGAAAAAATTTTGTTGTCATAGTCTGTTGTATTCATGACAACAAGTGAATTGCTTTTGTCTGCTTTAGTTATTATAATAGAAGGATCTTTTCGGAGATTAGATAGTATTTTTATGTCATGCAGATTTTCCGGTGTGGAATTAGTAGGAGGCTTAAACTTTTTTTGGCTATTATAGAGGATATTTATTAGACCAGATCTAACTTCATCCGGGTTAGAGACAGAAGGATAGTGTTTATGCAAAGCGGACTCTAGAGAGGAAACTATATCTGCCACAGGAACCTGTTTCGGTAGAAAAGAAAATTTTGGACCTTTTTCTAGTGTTTCGATTTCCTGGGGTTCCAATGTTTTAGAAGAGAGGTTAACGATAGCAGGCCCAGGAGTGAATCTTGGAGAATAAATACGGTTTCTCATCGAAGATTCATTTCGTAAGCCCTCTAATTCTTTATAGAGGCGTTCCTTGGACAAGCGAAAATCGTGGCTAAACAAATTCCTTTCTAATCTAACAACTTGAGCAAAATCAACGGTGGACAGGTTTTCCAGCAAAAAAGTTTCCAACGATTTTCTCTCTGAAGAAATAATATGTCGTTTCTGTTTTTTGTCCTTAATAATATGGACTAGGGTTTTTAACTGTAGTGTATGGGCAAATTGCGTTTCTTTTCGGGTATTTAAATGTAATTTATATCTTAAAGACTTGGGAATAAGGTTTTCCTTTCTACAGGATTCTAAAAACTTTTGTTGATTGATAATATTAGCATGTTTTTTACCTAGACTAATAAAATAAAAGATATCATAGGTCAACTGCTCCCCATAAGCTAGACGAAAATAGCGACAAAGACCACACTGCCTTTCCATAACAAACAAATACAACGTAGAAAAAATAGGGAAAGTTTTTTCAAGACAATGGAAATTATTTATGTAGATATTTCGGCCCTATGTCCAAGGGCCGTCTTCAGCACAATACAATACTATATATATATATAAAAGAACTTACATCAAATTGTGAGAATTAAAACTGAATATAAAAACACTTATTAAAACAATTTTTTTTAAAAATATAGCCCTAGCATCCTTACTTCAGCGAAGTTCAACCAGGACTGGCGAAAAGAATGAAATGAAGAAATATAAACTCATTCAAACTAAAGAGAATAAAATGATTAGATGCAATTTCTTAAAGCTAATCTTGCTTGTTTAGCAGCCTGTCTCAAAGGCCTTTTCGTAGTTGGTTCAGTACTATTATAAATTGGTTTAGTAAAATATTTTGTTAGATCATTTTTAATTAAATTTGAGTATAAAGAATTTAGTGAGTATTCCCCCAAGTCCCTGTTCAAAGAAATATTTTTATTGATTTTGAGATTAATTTCAATTGATTCTCGAACCACCTGTTTTATTCCCAAATCATTACTAATGAGTGAAGAGTTTTCAAAAAGTATCATGTGGGACGGATTATTAAAAATATGCCAACCTAGAGCAGAATCAAAGGAATTGTTGGAACCATTTGAAATTAAGGCCTTGTCTATGTCATTTTTATGCTGATGTAACCTTTTGTCTAGATTCTGATGGGTCCTGCCGACATAGTATTTTCCGCAATCACAGGGTATTTGATAGACCCCTCTTTGGCGAGTAACTGGGGTCTTATCTTTACCCGAATTTAAGAAATTGATGATTTTAAAATTATTAGTAAAAACTAGGTACAGATTATTTTTTGTGCAAATATTTTTTAATTTTGTTGTAATCTTTGGGATATACGGAAGATAGACAATATTTGAGGGCTTATCAATAGCCTCACATTGTGAAGTATCTTATTCGATTTTACAAGAATGTCTTTTTATTCTACGGCTAATTATTTTATTTACAAAAGGAATGGGGTATCCATTACCAAAAAGAATATCTCTGATAAAATTTATTTCTGCATTTATATATGAATGGGAGCAAATATTTAGGGCACGATCAATGAGGGAAATTACAACTGCTCTTTTAACTTGTGGGGGGTGATTTGAATTAAAGTGAAGATATCTATTGTTTTGTGTTGGCTTTCGATATATAGTAAAATCCAGTTCATCAGCTTTACGAATAATTAATACATCTAAAAACGGTAGTTTATTTTCAATTTCAACTTCAAGGGTGAACTGCAAATTTCGGTCATAAGTGTTAAGATGATCTAAGAAGCCCCGAAGTTCAGCTTCCCCATAATTCCAAAGTGAAATTACGTCATCCATATAACGACCCCAATAGACATGTTTTAGAAAATAAGAATTCAATGCCCAATTCTCAAGATTCTCGACGTAAATATTTGCTAGTAGCCCGGATAAAGGTGCCCCCATGGGTAATCCATTTTTTTGCTGATAAAAAGAATCGCGAAATTGAAAATACATAGAAAACTTATTACAAATTTTAACAAGAGTCATTAAAACTTCACAATCAATTCCTGTCGCTGAAGTCTCGATCAAGTGGTAATTTTCTTCTATTTTGTTTTTTAATAATTCCTCTGAAATAGTTACATCTATATTTGTGTACATGGAAACAATGTCGAAACTACTAACTATTGTGTTTTCTGAAATACTTGTGTTGCTAAGTTTTTTAATCAAATCTGCCGAGTTATGAATATAGGAATTTTGAGAATACAATAAAGGTTTGAAAGCTGCACAAAGCCATTTTCCAATATTGGCAGCGGGAGCTTTAGTACAAGCCACAATAGGTCTTAAGGGAATACCCTGTT
>NW_027066063.1:0-19759 GCF_032884065.1 Artemia franciscana
TTTCCTATTTCAAAAGTTTTAGTTTTCGAGGGTAATAGCTACGTATGTTGAAAAAATGTAGATATTAGACTATTTTATGATTGCACATGGTAAAGAATGTGATTAAAGGCTCTTTTCCTATTTCAAAAGTTTTAGTTTTCGAGGGTAATAGCTACGTATGTTGAAAAAATGAAGATATTAGACTATTTTATGATTGCAAATGGTAAGGAATGTGATTAAAGGCTCTTTTACTATGTCAAAAGTTTTAGTTTTCGAGGGTAATAGCTACGTATGTTGAAAAAATGAAGATATTAGACTATTTTATGATTGCACATGGTAAAGAATGTGATTAAGGCTCTTTTCCTATTTCAAAAGTTTTAGTTTTCGAGGGTAACAGCTGCGTATGTTGAAAAAATGAAGATATTAGACTCTTTTATGATTGCAAATGGTAAAGAATGTGATTAAAAGCTCTTTTCCTATTTCAAAAGTTTTAGTTTTTGAGGGTAATAGCTACGTATGTTGAAAAAATGAAGATATTAGACTATTTTATGATTGCACATGGTAAAGAATGTGATTAAAGGCTCTTTTCCTATTTCAAAAATTTTAGTTTTCAAGGGTAATAGCTACGTATGTTGAAAAAATGAAGACATTAGGCTATTTTATGATTCGAAATGGTAAAGAATGTGATTAAAGGCTCTTTTCCTATGTCAAAAGTTTTAGTTTTCGAGGGTAATAGCTACGTATGTTGAAAAATGAAGATATTAGACTATTTTATGATTGCACATGGTAAAGAATGTAATTAAAGGCTCTTTTTCTATTTCAAATGTTTTAGTTTTTGAGGGTAATAGCTACGTATGTTGAAAAAATGAAGATATTAGACTATTTTATGATTGCAAATGGTAAAGAATGTGATTAAAGGCTCTTTTCCTATGTCAAAAGTTTTAGTTTTTGAGGGTAATAGCTACGTATGTTGAAAAAAAGAAGATATTACACTATTTTATGATTGCAAATGGTAAAGAATGATTAAAGGCTCTTTTCCTATTTCAAAAGTTTTCGTTTTTGAGGGTAATAGCTACGTATGTTGAAAAAATGAAGATATTAGACTATTTTATGATTGCAAATGGTAAAGAATGTGATTAAAGGCTCTTTTCCTATTTCAAAAGTTTTAGTTTTCGAGGGTAATAGCTACATATGTTGAAAAAATGAAGATATTACACTATTTTATGATTGCAAATGGTAAAGAATGTGATTAAAGGCTCTTTTCCTATTTCAAAAGTTTTCGTTTTCGAGGGTAATAGCTACGTATGTTGAAAAAATGAAGATATTAGACTATTTTATGATTTCAAATGGTAAAGAATGTGATTAAAGGCTCTTTTCCTATTTCAAAAGTTTTCGTTTTCGAGGGTAATAGCTACGTATGTTGAAAAAATGAAGGTATTAGACTATTTTATGATTGCAAATGGTAAAGAATGTGATTAAAGGCTCTTTTCTTATGTCAAAAGTTTTAGTTTTCGAGGGTAATAACTACGTATGTTGAAAAAATGAAGATATAAGACTATTTTATGATTGCACATGGTAAAGAATGTGATTAAAGGCTCTTTTCCTATTTCAAAAGTTTTAGTTTTCGAGGGTAATAGCTACGTATGTTGAAAAAATGAAGATATTAGACTATTTTATGATTGCAAATGGTAAAGAATGTGATTAAAGGCTCTTTTCCTATGTCAAAAGTTTTAGTTTTCGAGGGAAATAGCTACGTATGTTGAAAAAATGAATATATTAGACTATTTTATGATTGCACATGGTAAAGAATGTGATTAAAGGCTCTTTTCCTGTTTCAAAATATTTAGTTTTCGAGGGTAATAGCTACGTTTGTTGAAAAAATGAAGATATTAGACTATTTTATGATTGCAAATGGTATAGAATGTGATTAAAGGCTCTTTTCCTATGTCAAAAGTTTTAGTTTTCGAGGGTAATAGCTACGTATGTTGAAAAATGAAGATATTAGACTATTTTATGATTGCACATGGTAAAGAATGTAATTAAAGGCTCTTTTCCTATTTCAAAAGTTTTAGTTTTCGAGGGTAATAGCTACGTATGTTGAAAAAATGAAGACATTAGACTATTTTATGATTGCAAATGGTAAAGAATGTGATTAAAGGCTCTTTTCCTATGTCAAAAGTTTTAGTTTTCGAGGGTAATAGCTACGTATGTTGAACAAAATGAAGATATTAGACTATTTTATGATTGCACATGGTAAAGAATGTGATTAAAGGCTCTTTTCCTATTTCAAAAGTTTTAGTTTTCGAGGGTAATAGCTACGTATGTTGAAAAAATGAAGATATTAGACTATTTTATGATTGCAAATGGTAAAGAATGTGATTAAAGGCTCTTTTCCTATTTCAAAAGTTTTAGTTTTCGAGGATAATAGCTACGTATGTTGAAAAAATGAAGATATTAGACTATTTTATGATTGCAAATGGTAAAGAATGTGATTAAAGGCTCTTTTCCTATTTCAAAAGTTTTAGTTTTCGAGAGTAATAGCTACGTATGTTGAAAAAATTAAGACATTAGACTATTTTATGATTGCAAATGGTAAAGAATGTGATTAAAGGCTCTTTTCCTATGTCAAAAGTTTTAGTTTTCGAGGGTAATAGCTACGTATGTTGAAAAATGAAGATTTAGACTATTTTATGATTGCAAATGGTAAAGAATGTGATTAAAGGCTCTTTTCCTATTTCAAAAGTTTTAGTTTTCGAGGGTAATAGCTACGTATGTTGAAAAATGAAGATAATAGACTATTTTATGATTGCAAATGGTAAAGAATGTGATCAAAGGCTCTTTTCCTATTTCAAAAGTTTTAGTTTTCGAGGGTAATAGCTACGTATGTTGAAAAAATGAAGATATTAGACTATTTTATGATTGCACATGGTAAGGAATGTGAGTAAAGGCTCTTTTCCTATTTCAAAAGTTTTAGTTTTCTAGGGTAATAGCTAAGTATGTTGAAAAAATGAAGATATTAGACTATTTTATGATTGCAAATGGTAAAGAATGTGATTAAAGGCTCATTTCCTATTTCAAAAGTTTTAGTTCTCGAGGGTAATAGCTACGTATGTTGAAAAAATGAAGATATTAGACTATTTTAAGATTGCAAATGGTAAAGAATGTGATTAAAGGCTCTTTTCCTATTTAAAAAGTTTTAGTTTTCGAGGGTAATAGCTACATATGTTGAAAAAATGAAGATATTAGACTATTTTATGATTGCAAATGGTAAAGAATGTGATTAAAGGCTTTTTTCCTATTTCAAAAGTTTCAGTTTTCGAGGGTAATAGCTACGTATGTTGAAAAAATGAAGATATTAGACTATTTTATGATTGCACATGGTAAAGAATGTGATTAAAGGCTCTTTTCCTATTTCAAAAGTTTTAGTTTTCGAGGGTAATAGCTACGTATGTTGAAAAAATGAAGATATTAGACTATTTTATGATTGCAAATGGTAAAGAATGTGATTAAAGGCTCTTTTCTTATGTCAAAAGTTTTAGTTTTCGAGGGTAATAACTACGTATGTTGAAAAAATGAAGATATAAGACTATTTTATGATTGCACATGGTAAAGAATGTGATTAAAGGCTCTTTTCCTATTTCAAAAGTTTTAGTTTTCGAGGGTAATAGCTACGTATGTTGAAAAAATGAAAATATTAGACTATTTTATGATTGCAAATGGTAAAGAATGTGATTAAAGGCTCTTTTCCTATGTCAAAAGTTTTAGTTTTCGAGGGAAATAGCTACGTATGTTGAAAAAATGAAGATATTAGACTATTTTATGATTGCACATGGTAAAGAATGTGATTAAAGGCTCTTTTCCTATTTCAAAATATTTAGTTTTCGAGGGTAATAGCTACGTATGTTGAAAAAATGAAGATATTAGACTATTATATGATTGCAAATGGAAAAGAATGTGATTAAAGGCTCTTTTCCTATTTCAAAAGTTTTAGTTTTCGAGGGTATTAGCTACGTATGTTGAAAAAATGAAGATATTAGACTATTTTATGATTGCAAATGGTAAAGAATGTGATTAAAGGCTCTTTTCCTGTTTCAAAAGTTTTAGTTTTCGAGGGTAATAGCTACGTATGTTGAAAAAATGAAGATATTAGACTATTTTATGATTGCACATGGTAAAGAATGTGATTAAAGGCTCTTTTCCTATTTCAAAAGTTGTAGTTTTCGAGGGTAATAGCTACATATGTTGAAATAATGAAGATATTAGACCATTTTATGATTGCAAATGGTAAAGAATGTGATTAAAGGCTCTTTTCCTATGTCAAAAATTTTAGTTTTCGAGGGTAATAGCTACGTATGTTGAAAAATGAAGATATTAGACTATTTTATGATTGCACATGGTAAAGAATGTAATTAAAGGCTCTTTTCCTATTTCAAAAGTTTTAGTTTTCGAGGGTAATAGCTACGTATGTTGAAAAAATGAAGACATTAGACTATTTTATGATTGCAAATGGTAAAGAATGTGATTAAAGGCTCTTTTCCTATGTCAAAAGTTTTAGTTTTCGAGGGTAATAGCTACGTATGTTGAAAAAATGAAGATATTAGACTATTTTATGATTGCAAATAGTAAAGAATGTGATTAAAGGCTCTTTTCCTATTTCAAAAGTTTTAGTTTTCGAGGGTAATAGCTACGTATGTTGAAAAAATGAAGATATTAGACTATTTTATGATTGCACATGGTAAAGAATGTGATTAAAGGCTCTTTTCCTATTTCAAAAGTTTTAGTTTTCGAGGATAAGAGCTTTGTCTTTGGAAAAAATGAAGATATTAGACTATTTTATGATTGCAAATGGTAAAGAAGGTGATTAAAGGCTCTTTTCCTATTTCAAAAGTTTTAGTTTTCGAGGGTAATAGCTACGTATGTTGAAAAAATGAAGATATTAGACTATTTTATGATTGCACATGGTAAAGAATGTGATTAAAGGCTCTTTTCCTATTTCAAAAGTTTTAGTTTTCGAGGGTAATAGCTACGTATGTTGAAAAAATGAAGATATTAGACTATTTTATGATTGCAAATGGTAAAGAATGTGATTAAAGGCTCTTTTCCTATGTCAAAAGTTTTAGTTTTCGAGGGTAATAGCTACGTATGTTGAAAAATGAAGATATTAGACTATTTTATGATTGCACATGGTAAAGAATGTAATTAAAGGCTCTTTTCCTATTTCAAAAGTTTTAGTTTTCGAGGGTAATAGCTACGTATGTTGAAAAAATGAACACATTAGACTATTTTATGATTGCAAATGGTAAAGAATGTGATTAAAGGCTCTTTTCCTATGTCAAAAGTTTTAGTTTTCGAGGGTAATAGCTACGTATGTCGAACAAAATGAAGATATTAGATTATTTTATGATTGCACATGGTAAAGAATGTGATTAAAGGCTCTTTTCCTATTTCAAAAGTTTTAGTTTTCGAGGGTAATAGCTACGTATGTTGAAAAAATGAAGATATTAGACTATTTTATGATTGCACATGGTAAAGAATGTGATTAAAGGCTCTTTTCCTATTTCAAAAGTTTTAGTTTTCGAGAGTAATAGCTACGTATGTTGAAAAAATTAAGACATTAGACTATTTTATGATTGCAAATGGTAAAGAATGTGATTAAAGGCTCTTTTCCTATGTCAAAAGTTTTAGTTTTCGAGGGTAATAGCTACGTATGTTGAAAAATGAAGATATTAGACTATTTTATGATTGCAAATGGTAAAGAATGTGATTAAAGGCTCTTTTCCTATTTCAAAAGTTTTCGTTTTCGAGGGTAATAGCTACGTATGTTGAAAAAATGAAGATATTAGACTATTTTATGATTGCAAATGGTAAAGAATGTGATCAAAGGCTCTTTTCCTATTTCAAAAGTTTTAGTTTTCGAGGGTAATAGCTACGTATGTTGAAAAAATGAAGATATCAGACTATTTTATGATTGCACATGGTAAGGAATGTGATTAAAGGCTCTTTTCCTATTTCAAAAGTTTTAGTTTTCTAGGGTAATAGTTACGTATGTTGAAAAAATGAAGATATTAGACTATTTTATGATTGCAAATGGTAAAGAATGTGATTAAAGGCTCTTTTCCTATTTCAAAAGTTTTAGTTCTCGAGGGTAATAGCTGCGTATGTTGAAAAAATGAAGATATTAGACTATTTTATGATTGCAAATGGTAAAGAATGTGATTAAAGGCTCTTTTCCTATTTCAAAAGTTTTAGTTTTCGAGGGTAATAGCTACGTATGTTGAAAAAATGAAGATATTAGACTATTTTATGATTGCAAATGGTAAAGAATGTGATTAAAGGCTCTTTTCCTATTTCAAAAGTTTTAGTTTTCGAGGGTAATAGCTACGTATGTTGAAAAAATGAAGATATTAGACTATTTTATGATTGCACATGGTAAAGAATGTGATTAAAGGCTCTTTTCCTATTTCAAAAGTTTTAGTTTTCGAGGATAAGAGCTTTGTCTGTGGAAAAAATGAAGATATTAGACTATTTTATGATTGCAAATGGTAAAGAAGGTGATTAAAGGCTCTTTTCCTATTTCAAAAGTTTTAGTTTTCGAGGGTAATAGCTATGTCTGTGGAAAAAATGAAGATATTAGACTATTTTATGATTGCACATGGTAAAGAATGTGATTAAAGGCTCTTTTCCTATTTCAAAAGTTTTAGTTTTCGAGGGTAATAGCTACGTATGTTGAACAAAATGAAGATATTAGACTATTTTATGATTGCACATGGTAAAGAATGTGATTAAAGGCTCTTTTCCTATTTCAAAAGTTTTAGTTTTCGAGGGTAATAGCTACGTATGTTGAAAAAATGAAGATATTAGACTATTTTATGATTGCACATGGTAAAGAATGTGATTAAAGGCTCTTTTCCTATTTCAAAAGTTTTAGTTTTTGAGGGTAATAGCTACGTATGTTGAAAAAATGAAGATATTAGACTATTTTATGATTGCACATGGTAAAGAATGTGATTAAAGGCTCTTTTCCTATTTCAAAAGTTTTAGTTTTCGAGGGTAATAGCTACGTATGTTGAAAAAATGAAGATATTAGACTATTTTATGATTGCAAATGGTAAAGAATGTGACTAAAAGCTCTTTTCCTATTTCAAAAGTTTTCGTTTTCGAGGGTAATAGCTATATATGTTGAAAAAATGAAGATATTAGACTATTTCATGATTGCAAATGGTAAAGAATGAGATTAAAGGCTCTTTTCCTATTTCAAAAGTTTTAGTTTTCGAGGGTAATAGCTACGTATGTTGAAAAAATGAAGATATTAGACTATTTTATGATTGCACATGGTAAAGAATGTGATTAAAGGCTCTTTTCCTATTTCAAAAGTTTTAGTTTTCGAGAGTAATAGCTACGTATGTTGAAAAAATGAAGACATTAGACTATTTTATGATTGCAAATGGTAAAGAATGTGATTAAAGGCTCTTTTCCTATGTCAAAAGTTTTAGTTTTCGAGGGTAATAGCTACGTATGTTGAAAAATGAAGATATTAGACTATTTTATGATTGCACATGGTAAAGAATGTGATTAAAGGCTCTTTTCCTATTTCAAAAGTTTTAGTTTTCGAGGGTAATAGCTACGTATGTTGAAAAAATGAAGATATTAGACAATTTTATGATTGCACATGGTAAAGAATGTGATTAAAGGCTCTTTTCCCATGTCAAAAGTTTTAGTTTTCGAGGGTAATATCTACGTATGTTGAAAAAATGAAGATATTAGACTATTTTATGATTGCAAATGGTAAAGAATGTGATTAAAGGCTCTTTTCCTATTTCAAAAGTTTTAGTTTTCGAGGGTAATAGCTACGTATGTTGAAATAATGAAGATATTAGACTATTTTATGATTGCAAATGGTAAAGAATGTGATTAAAGGCTCTTTTCCTATGTCAAAAGTTTTAGTTTTCGAGGGTAATAGCTACGTATGTTGAAAAAATGAAGATATTAGACTATTTTATGATTGCACATGGTAAAGAATGTGATTAAAGGCTCTTTTCCTATTTCAAAAGTTTTAGTTTTCGAGTGTAATAGATACGTATATTGAAAAAATGAAGATATTAGACTATTTTATTATTGCAAATGGTAAAGAATGTGATTAAAAGCTCTTTCCCTATGTCAGAAGTTTGAGTTTTCGAGGGTAATAGCTACGTATGTTGAAAAAATGAAGAAATTAGACTATTTTATGATTGCAAATGGTAAAGAATGTGATTAAAGGATCTTTACCTATTTCAAAAGTTTTAGTTTTCGAGGGTAATAGCTACGTATGTTGAAAAAATGAAGATATTAGACTTTTTTATGATTGCAAATGGTAAAGAATGTGATTAAAGGCTCTTTTCCTATGTCAAAAGTTTTAGTTTTCGAGGGTAATAGCTACGTCTGTTGAAAAAATGAAGATATAAGACAATTTTATGATTGCACATGGTAAAGAATGTGATTAAAGGCTCTTTTCCTATTTCAAAAGTTTTAGTTTTCGAGGGTAATAGCTACGTATGTTGAAAAAATGAAGATATTAGACTATTTTATGATTGCACATGGTAAAGAATGTGATTAAAGGCTCTTTTCCTATTTCAAAAGTTTTAGTTTTCGAGGGTAATAGCTACGTATGTTGAAAAAATGAAGATATTAGACTATTTTATGATTGCAAATGGTAAGGAATGTGATTAAAGGCTCTTTTACTATGTAAAAAGTTTTAGTTTTCGAGGGTAATAGCTACGTATGTTAAAAAAATGAAGATATTAGACTATTTTATGATTGCACATGGTAAAGAATGTGATTAAGGCTCTTTTCCTATTTCAAAAGTTTTAGTTTTCGAGGGTAATAGCTACGTATGTTGAAAAAATGAAGATATTAGACTATTTTATGATTGCAAATGGTAAAGAATGTGATTAAAAGCTCTTTTCCTATTTCAAAAGTTTTAGTTTTCGAGGGTAATAGCTACGTATGCTGAAAAAATGAAGATATTAGACTATTTTATGATTGCAAATGGTAAAGAATGTGATTAAAGGCTCTTTTCCTATTTCAAAAGTTTTAGTTTTCGAGGGTAATAGCTACGTATGTTGAAAAAATGAAGATATTAGACTATTTTATGATTGCACATGGTAAAGAATGTGATTAAAGGCTTTTTTCCTATTTCAAAAATTTTAGTTTTCGAGGGTAATAGCTACGTATGTTGAAAAAATGAAGACATTAGGCTATTTTATGATTCGAAATGGTAAAGAATGTGATTAAAGGCTCTTTTCCTATGTCAAAAGTTTTAGTTTTCGAGGGTAATAGCTACGTATGTTGAAAAATGAAGATATTAGACTATTTTATGATTGCACATGGTAAAGAATGTAATTAAAGGCTCTTTTCCTATTTCAAATGTTTTAGTTTTCGAGGGTAATAGCTACGTATGTTGAAACAATGAAGATATTAGACTATCTTATGATTGCAAATGGTAAAGAATGTGATTAAAGGCTCTCTTCCCATGTCAAAAGTTTTAGTTTTCGAGGGTAATAGCTACGTATGTTGAAAAAAAGAAGATATTACACTATTTTATGATTGCAAATGGTAAAGAATGTGATTAAAGGCTCTTTTCCTATTTCAAAAGTTTTCGTTTTTGAGGGTAATAGCTACGTATGTTGAAAAAATGAAGATATTAGACTATTTTATGATTGCAAATGGTAAAGAATGTGATTAAAGGCTCTTTTCCTATTTCAAAAGTTTTAGTTTTCGAGGGTAATAGCTACATATGTTGAAAAAATGAAGATATTAGACTATTTTATGATTGCACATGGTAAAGAATGTGATTAAAGGCTCTTTTCCTATTTCAAAAGTTTTAGTTTTCGAGAGTAATAGCTACGTATGTTGAAAAAATTAAGACATTAGACTATTTTATGATTGCAAATGGTAAAGAATGTGATTAAAGGCTCTTTTCCTATGTCAAAAGTTTTAGTTTTCGAGGGTAATAGCTACGTATGCTGAAAAATGAAGATATTAGACTATTTTATGATTGCAAATGGTAAAGAATGTGATTAAAGGCTCTTTTCCTATTTCAAAAGTTTTCGTTTTCGAGGGTAATAGCTACGTATGTTGAAAAAATGAAGATATTAGACTATTTTATGATTGCACATGGTAAGGAATGTGATTAAAGGCTCTTTTCCTATTTCAAAAGTTTTAGTTTTCTAGGGTAATAGCTACGTATGTTGAAAAAATGAAGATATTAGACTATTTTATGATTGCAAATGGTAAAGAATGTGATTAAAGGCTCTTTTCCTATTTCAAAAGTTTTAGTTCTCGAGGGTAATAGCTACGTATGTTGAAAAAATGAAGATATTAAACTATTTTATGATTGCAAATGGTAAAGAATGTGATTAAAGGCTCTTTTCCTATTTCAAAAATTTTAATTTTCGAGGGTAATAGCTACGTATGTTGAAAAAATGAAGATATTAGACTATTTTATGATTGCAAATGGTAAAGAATGTGATTAAAGGCTCTTTTCCTATTTCAAAAGTTTTAGTTTTCGAGGGTAATAGCTACGTATGTTGAAAAAATGAAGATATTAGACTATTTTATGATTGCACATGGTAAAGAATGTGATTAAAGGCTCTTTTCCTATTTCAAAAGTTTTAGTTTTCGAGGATAAGAGCTTTGTCTGTGGAAAAAATGAAGATATTAGACTATTTTATGATTGCAAATGGTAAAGAAGGTGATTAAAGGCTCTTTTCCTATTTCAAAAATGAAGATATTAGACTATTTTATGATTGCACATGGTAAAGAATGTGATTAAAGGCTCTTTTCCTATTTCAAAAGTTTTAGTTTTCGAGGGTAATAGCTACGTATGTTGAACAAAATGAAGATATTAGACTATTTATGATTGCACATGGTAAAGAATGTGATTAAAGGCTCTTTTCCTATTTCAAAAGTTTTAGTTTTCGAGGGTAATAGCTACGTATGTTGAAAAAATGAAGATATTAGACTATTTTATGATTGCACATGGTAAAGAATGTGATTAAAGGCTCTTTTCCTATTTCAAAAGTTTTAGTTTTTGAGGGTAATAGCTACGTATGTTGAAAAAATGAAGATATTAGACTATTTTATGATTGCACATGGTAAAGAATGTGATTAAAGGCTCTTTTCCTATTTCAAAAGTTTTAGTTTTCGAGGGTAATAGCTACGTATGTTGAAAAAATGAAGATATTAGACTATTTTATGATTGCAAATGGTAAAGAATGTGATTAAAAGCTCTTTTCCTATTTCAAAAGTTTTAGTTTTCGAGGGTAATAGCTATGTATGTTGAAAAAATGAAGATATTAGACTATTTCATGATTGCAAATGGTAAAGAATGTGATTAAAGGCTCTTTTCCTATTTCAAAAGTTTTAGTTTTCGAGGGTAATAGCTACGTATGTTGAAAAAATGAAGATATTAGACTATTTTATGATTGCACATGGTAAAGAATGTGATTAAAGGCTCTTTTCCTATTTCAAAAGTTTTAGTTTTCGAGAGTAATAGCTACGTATGTTGAAAAAATGAAGACATTAGACTATTTTATGATTGCAAATGGTAAAGAATGTGATTAAAGGCTCTTTTCCTATGTCAAAAATTTTAGTTTTCGAGGGCAATAGCTACGTATGTTGAAAAATGAAGATATTAGACTATTTTATGATTGCACATGGTAAAGAATGTGATTAAAGGCTCTTTTCCTATTTCAAAAGTTTTAGTTTTCGAGGGTAATAGCTACGTATGTTGAAAAAATGAAGATATTAGACAATTTTATGATTGCACATGGTAAAGAATGTGATTAAAGGCTCTTTTCCCATGTCAAAAGTTTTAGTTTTCGAGGGTAATATCTACGTATGTTGAAAAAATGAAGATATTAGACTATTTTATGATTGCACATGGTAAAGAATGTGATTAAAGGCTCTTTTCCTATTTCAAAAGTTTTAGTTTTCGAGGGTAATAGCTACGTATGTTGAAAAAATGAAGATATTAGACTATTTTATGATTGCACATGGTAAAGAATGTGATTAAAGGCTCTTTTCCTATTTCAAAAGTTTTAGTTTTCGAGGGTAATAGCTACGTATGTTGAAAAAATGAAGATATTAGACTATTTTATGATTGCAAATGGTAAAGAATGTGATTAAAGGCTCTTTTCCTATGTCAAAAGTTTTAGTTTTCGAGGGCAATAGCTACGTATGTTGAAAAATGAAGATATTAGACTATTTTATGATTGCTACTTGTACTTTGTACTTTGTAGTTTGACAAGAACACCAATAATTAACCAAATTTGCTCATTTATTTAAAAAAGAGTAAAGAGTGAAATGAGACTGCCAGAAAATCTTGCAGAAGGGGGTGTTGGCCAAGTAAAAATTTTTGGATGAAGAACGAAGGGTTTGAAAGGGTAACAGTCTTCTGAAATAAGGGACAGCTAGCGTGCTGTTCGAACAGTCAGTGTACGCCAAAAATCTATGGAAACAACCCCTCGGCTGAGCATAAATATACGAATGTCTTTTGTCCCAGTACAGTTCCTCACCTAACACAAAGCAGTGGATGCTGAGGATGTGCATCCAAGTTCGCTGACTGCAGAAGAGTTTAATATTTTTAAACAGTTTTCGGCTTTTGGTTTGAAATTGTTATCATTAGTATGTAGTAGCCCATTCAATTTCTAATACGAATGTTGGTAAGGATCAGGCTACGTAGCTATTAACTAAAACTTTTGAAATAGGAAAAGAGCCTTTAATCACATTCTTTACCATGTGCAATCATAAAATAGTCTAATATCTTCATTTTTCAACATACATAGCTATTGCCCTTCGAAAACTAAAACTTTTGACATAGGAAAAGAGCCTTTAATCACATTCTTTACCATTTGCAATCATAAAATAGTCTAATGTCTTCATTTTTTCAACATACGTAGCTATTACTCTCGAAAACTAAAACTTTTGAAATAGGAAAAGAGCCTTTAATCACATTCTTTACCATGTGCAATCATAAAATAGTCTAATATCTTCATTTTTTCAACATACGTAGCTATTACCCTCGAAAACTAAAACTTTTGAAATAGGAAAAGAGCCTTTAATCACATTCTTTACCATTTGCAATCATGAAATAGTCTAATATCTTCATTTTTTCAACATACATAGCTATTACCCTCGAAAACTAAAACTTTTGAAATAGGAAAAGAGCTTTTAATCACATTCTTTACCATTTGCAATTATAAAATAGTCTAATATCTTCATTTTTTCAACATACGTAGCTATTACCCTCGAAAACTAAAACTTTTGAAATAGGAAAAGAGCATTTAATCACATTCTTTACCATTTGCAATCATAAAATAGTCTAATATCTTCATTTTTTCAACATAAGTAGCTATTACCCTCGAAAACTAAAACTTTTGAAATAGGAAAAGAGCCTTTAATCACATTCTTTACCATGTGCAATCATAAAATTTTTTAATATCTTCATTTTTTCAACATACGTAGCTATTACCCTTGAAAACTAAAACTTTTGAAATAGGAAAAGAGCCTTTAATCACATTCTTTACCATTTGCTGTCATAAAATAGTCTAATATCTTCATTTTTTCAACATACGTAGCTATTACCCTCGAAAACTAAAACTTTTGACATAGGAAAAGAGCCTTTAATCACATACTTTACCATTTGCAATCATAAAATAGTCTAATATCTTCATTTTTTCAACATACGTAGCTATTACCCTCGAAAACTAAAACTTTTGAAATAGGAAAAGAGCCTTTAATCACATTCTTTACCATTTGCAATCATAAAATTGTCTAATATCTTCATTTTTTCAACATACGTAGCTATTACCCTCGAAAACTAAAACTTTTGAAATAGGAAAAGAGCCTTTAATCACATTCTTTACCATTTGCAATCATAAAATTGTCTAATATCTTCATTTTTTCAACATACGTAGCTATTACCCTCGAAAACTAAAACTTTTGAAATAGGAAAAGAGCCTTTAATCACATTCTTTACCATTTGCAATAATAAAATAGTCTAATATCTTCATTTTTTCAACAAACGTAGCTATTACCCTCGAAAACTAAAACTTTTGAAATAGGAAAAGAGCCTTTAATCACATTCTTTACCATGTGCAATCATAAAATTGTCTAATATCTTCATTTTTTCAACATACGTAGCTATTACCCTCGAAAACTAAAACTTTTGACATAGGAAAAGAGCCTTTAATCACATTCTTTACCATGTGCAATCATAAAGTTGTCTAATATCTTCATTTTTTCAACATACGTAGCTATTACCCTCGAAAACTAAAACTTTTGAAATAGGAAAAGAGCCTTTAATCACATTCTTTACCATTTGCAATCATAAAATTGTCTAATATCTTCATTTTTTCAACATACGTAGCTATTACCCTCGAAAACTAAAACTTAAGAAATAAGAAAAGAGCCTTTAATCACATTCTTCACCATTTGCAATCATAAAATAGTCTAATATCTTCATTTTTTCAACATACGTAGCTATTACCCTCGAAAACTAAAATTGTTGACATAGGAAAAGAGCCTTTAATCATATTCTTTACCATGTGCAATCATAAAATAGTCTAATATCTTCATTTTTTCCACAGACAAAGCTCTTACCCTCGAAAACTAAAACTTTTGAAATAGGAAAAGAGCCTTTAATCACATTCTTTACCATTTGCAATCATAAAATAGTCTAATATCTTCATTTTTTTCAACATACGTAGCTATTACCCTCGAAAACTAAAATTTTTGAAATAGGAAAAGAGCCTTTAATCACATTCTTTACCATTTGCAATCATAAAATAGTCTAATATCTTCAGTTTTTCAACATACGTAGCTATTAACCTCGAAAACGTAAACTTTTGACATAGGAAAAGAGCCTTTAATCACATTCTTTACCATGTGCAATCATAAAGTTGTCTAATATCTTCATTTTTTCAACATACGTAGCTATTACCCTCGAAAACTAAAACTTTTGATATAGGAAAAGAGCCTTTAATCACATTCTTTACCATTTGCAATCATAAAATAGTCTAATATCTTCATTTTTTCAACATACGTAGCTATTACCCCCGAAAACTAAAACTTTTGAAATAGGAAAAGAGCCTTTAATCACATTCTTTACCATTTGCAATCATAAAATAGTCTAATATCTTCAGTTTTTCAACATACGTAGCTATTAACCTCGAAAACTAAAACTTTTGACATAGGAAAAGAGCCTTTAATCACATTCTTCACCATTTGCAATCATAAAATAGTCTAATATCTTCATTTTTTTCCACAGACAAAGCTATTACCCTCGAAAATTAAAACTTTTGAAATAGGAAAAGAGCCTTTAATGACATTCTTTACCATTTGCAATCATAAAATAGTCTAATATCTTCATTTTTTCAACATACGTAGCTATTACTCTCGAAAACTAAAACTTTTGAAATAGGAAAAGAGAATTTAATCACATTCTTTACCATGTGCAATCATAAAATAGTCTAATATCTTCATTTTTTCAACATACGTAGCTATTACCCTCGAAAACTAAAACTTTTGAAATAGGAAAAGAGCCTTTAATCACATTCTTTACCATGTGCAATCATAAAATTGTCTAATATCTTCATTTTTTCCAAGGACAAAGCTATTACCCTCGAAAACTATAACTTTTGAAATAGGAAAAGAGCATTTAATCACAGTCTTTACCATTTGCAATCATAAAATAGTCTAATATCTTCATTTTTTCAACATAAGTAGCTATTACCCTCGAAAACTAAAACTTTTGAAATAGGAAAAGAGCCTTTAATCACATTCTTTACCATGTGCAATCATAAAATTTTCTAATATCTTCATTTTTTCAACATACGTAGCTATTACCCTTCAAAACTAAAACTTTTGACATAGGAAAAGAGCCTTTAATCACATTCTTTACCATTTGCAATCATAAAATAGTCTAATATTTTCATTTTTTCAACATACTTAGCTCTTACCCCCGAAAACTAAAACTTTTGACATAGGAAAAGAGCCTTTAATCACATTCTTTACCATTTGCAATCATAAAATAGTCTAAAATCTTCATTTTTTTCAACATACGTAGCTATTACCCTCGAAAACTAAAACTTTTGAAATAGGAAAAGAGCCTTTAATCACATTCAATACCATTTGCAATCATAAAATAGTCTAATATCTTCATTTTTTCAACATACGTAGCTATTACCCTGGAAAACTAAAACTTTTGAAATAAGAAAAGCGCCTTTAATCACACTCTTTACCATGTGCAATCATAAAATTGTGTAATATCTTCATTTCTTCAACATACGTAGCTATTACCCTCGAAAACAAA
Organism: Artemia franciscana; assembly: GCF_032884065.1. Taxonomy (NCBI): domain Eukaryota; kingdom Metazoa; phylum Arthropoda; class Branchiopoda; order Anostraca; family Artemiidae; genus Artemia; species Artemia franciscana. Next base: position 16,331 of record NW_027066063.1, read on the forward strand.
AACTTCTGAAATAGTAAAAGAGCCTTTAATCACATCCTTTACCATGTGCAATCATAAAATTGTCTAATATCTTCATTTTTTCAACATACGTAGCTATTACCCTCGAAAACTAAAACTTTTGACATAGGAAAAGAGCCTTTAATCACATTCTTTACCATTTGCAATCATAAAATAGTCTAATATCTTCATTTTTTCAACATACGTAGCTATTACCCTCGAAAACTAAAACTTTTGAAATAGGAAAAGAGCCTTTAATCACATTCTTTACAATGTGCAATCATAAAATTGTCTAATATCTTCATTTTTTCAACATACTTAGCTATTACCCTCGACAACTAAAACTTTTGACATAGGAAAAGAGCCTTTAATCACATTCTTTACCATTTGCTATCATAAAATAGTCTAATATCTTCATTTTTTCAACATACGTAGCTATTACCCTCGAAAACTAAAACTTTTGACATAGGAAAAGAGCCTTTAATCACATACTTTACCATTTGCAATCATAAAATAGTCTAATATCTTCATTTTTTCAACATACGTAGCTATTACCCTCGAAAACTAAAACTTTCGAAATACGAAAAGAGCCTTTAATCACATTCTTTACCATTTGGAATAATAAAATAGTCTAAAATCTTCATTTTTTCAACATACTTAGCTATTACCCTCGAAAACTAAAACTTTTGAAATAGGAAAAGAACCTTTAATCACATTCTTTACCATTTGCAATCATAAAATTGTCTAATATCTTCATTTTTTCAACATACGTAGCTATTACCCTCGAAAACTAAAACTTTTGAAATAGGAAAAGAGCCTTTAATCACATTCTTTACCATTTGCAATCATAAAATTGTCTAATATCTTCATTTTTTCAACATGCGTAGCTATTAACCTCGAAAACTAAAACTTTTGAAATAGGAAAAGAGCCTTTAATCACATTCTTTACCATTTGCAATCATAAAATAGTCTAATATCTTCATTTTTTCAACAAACGTAGCTATTACCCTCAAAAACTAAAACTTTTGAAATAGGAAAAGAGCCTGTAATCACATTCTTTACCATGTGCAATCATAAAATTGTCTAATATCTTCATTTTTTCAACATACGTAGCTATTACCCTCGAAAACTAAAACTTTTGACATAGGAAAAGAGCCTTTAATCACATTCTTTACCATGTGCAATCATAAAGTTGTCTAATATCTTCATTTTTTCAACATACGTAGCTATTACCCTCGAAAACTAAAACTTTTGAAATAGGAAAAGAGCCTTTAATCACATTCTTTACCATTTGCAATCATAAAATAGTCTAATATCTTCATTTTTTCAACATACGTAGCTATTACCCTCGAAAACTAAAACTTAAGAAATAGGAAAAGAGCCTTTAATCACATTCTTCACCATTTTGCAATCATAAAATAGTCTAATATCTTCATTTTTTCAACATACGTAGCTATTACCCTCGAAAACTAAAATTGTTGACATAGGAAAAGAGCCTTTAATCAAATTCTTTACCATGTGCAATCATAAAATAGTCTAATATCTTCATTTTTTCCACAGACAAAGCTCTTACCCTCGAAAACTAAAACTTTTGAAATAGGAAAAGAGCCTTTAATCACATTCTTTACCATTTGCAATCATAAAATAGTCTAATATCTTCATTTTTTCAACATACGTAGCTATTACCCTCGAAAACTAAAGCTTTTGAAATAGGAAAAGAGCCTTTATTCACATTCTTTACCATTTGCAATCATAAAATTGTCTAATATCTTCATTTTTTCAACATACGTAGCTATTACCCTCGAAAACTAAAACTTTTGACATAGAAAAATAGCCTTTAATCACATTCTTTACCATGTGCAATCATAAAGTTGTCTAATATCTTCATTTTTTCAACATACGTAGCTATTACCCTCGAAAACTAAAACTTTTGATATAGGAAAAGAGCCTTTAATCACATTCTTTACCATTTGCAATCATAAAATAGTCTAATATCTTCATTTTTTCAACATACGTAGCTATTACCCCCGAAAACTAAAACTTTTGAAATAGGAAAAGAGCCTTTAATCACATTCTTTACCATTTGCAATCATAAAATAGTCTAATATCTTCATTTTTTCAACATACGTAGCTATTAACCTCGAAAACTAAAACTTTTGACATAGGAAAAGAGCCTTTAATCACATTCTTCACCATTTGCAATCATAAAATAGTCTAATATCTTCATTTTTTCCACAGACAAAGCTATTACCCTCGAAAACTAAAACTTTTGAAATAGGAAAAAGCCTTTAATCACATTCTTTACCATGTGCAATCATAAAATAGTCTAATATCTTCATTTTTTCAACATACGTAGCTATTACCCTCGAAAACTAAAACTTTTGAAATAGGAAAAGAGCCTTTAATCACATTCTTTACCATTTGCAATCATAAAATAGTCTAATATCTTCATTTTTTCAACAAACGTAGCTATTACCCTCGAAAACTAAAACTTTTGAAATAGGAAAAGAGCCATTAATCACATTCTTTACCATTTGCAATCATAAAATAGTCTAATATCTTCATTTTTTCAACATACGTAGCTATTACCCTCGAAAACTAAAATTGTTGACATAGGAAAAGAGCCTTTAATCATATTCTTTACCATGTGCAATCATAAAATAGTCTAATATCTTCATTTTTTCCACAGACAAAGCTCTTACCCTCGAAAACTAAAACTTTTGAAATAGGAAAAGAGCCTTTAATCACATTCTTTACCATTTGCAATCATAAAATAGTCCAATATCTTCATTTTTTCCACAGACAAAGCTCTTACCCTCGAAAACTATAACTTTTGACATAGGAAAAGAGCCTTTAATCACATTCTTTACCATTTGCAATCATAAAATAGTCTAATATCTTCATTTTTTCAACAAACGTAGCTATTACCCTCGAAAACTAAAACTTTTGAAATAGGAAAAGAGCCTTTAATCACATTCTTTACCATGTGCAATCATAAAATTGTCTAATATCTTCATTTTTTCAACATACGTAGCTATTACCCTCGAAAACTAAAACTTTTGACATAGGAAAAGAGCCTTTAATCACATTCTTTACCATGTGCAATCATAAAGTTGTCTAATATCTTCATTTTTTCAACATACGTAGCTATTACCCTCGAAAACTAAAACTTTTGAAATAGGAAAAGAGCCTTTAATCACATTCTTTACCATTTGCAATCATAAAATAGTCTAATATCTTCATTTTTTCAACATACGTAGCTATTACCCTCGAAAACTAAAACTTAAGAAATAGGAAAAGAGCCTTTAATCACATTCTTCACCATTTGCAATCATAAAATAGTCTAATATCTTCATTTTTTCAACATACGTAGCTATTACCCTCGAAAACTAAAATTGTTGACATAGGAAAAGAGCCTTTAATCATATTCTT
>NW_027066064.1:0-19791 GCF_032884065.1 Artemia franciscana
AGACTGAGAAATGCTGTAGACAAAGTTTTAAGGGAAGAACAGTGCGGTTTTAGAAAAAGGTAGAGGATGTGTCAACCAAATTTTCACTCTTAGGTCAATAATTGAGAAGTCCCTTCGTTGTCAAACACCTTTGGTCCTCAGTTTTATCGATTATGGACAAGCTTTCGATTCTGTTGATAAAAGAGCGTAAGCAAAGGTCTTATCCTTGTATACTACTACTACTACTACTACTAATACTCACTGCAGCACCAAGCCGCCTGATGCCAACACAGCTACGCACGCTTCTCCTCCAACCTAATCTATTTAAAGCCTCCCTCTTTACACCCTCCCAGGAAGTTCCCATTTCCTTTAAATCTTTATTTATGACATCCTCCCAACCCAGACAAGGACGACCTGCTTTCCGTGTAGCCCCAGACGGTTGGCCAAAAAGGACAATCTTCGGTAATCTGTCATCCTTCATGCGTAGAACGTGGCCTAGCCATCTCAACCTTTCTTTCATTATAGCCCCAGAAAGCGGGATTGAACCACACTTTTCGTACAACCTACTGTTTGAAATACGGTCAGTCAGCTGGGTACCCAGAACAATCCATAGGCAATTTCTCTGGAAAATATCTAGTAAATTTTCATCTGCTTTTTGGAGTGCCCATGCTTCAGAGCCATATTTGACCACTGTCATCACTGTAGCTTCCAATATTCTAATCTTGGTTTGTAGGCTTATCTTTCTATTCTTCCAAACTTTTTTTTTAACTGTGAAAAAACACCCTGAGCTTTAGCTATTCTACTTTTAACATCTTTACTGCTCCCACCATCTTTACTAATAATACTACCAAGATAACCGAAGCTCCCAACCTGATCAACCTTTTCGTTACTTGATGTCACCTGTTCATCTTCACTTATTCCAAGCCTTAGTGACTTAGTCTTCTTAACATTAATTTTCAAGCCTATTTTAGCACCCTGAACTCGTAAAACCTCTAAAAATTCATTCATTTTGCTCACACTTTCATCTATTATGCTTAAATCATCAGCAAAATCTAAGTCCAGGAGCGTTCTTCCTCCCCATTTGATTCCATGGTCTCCAATTGCCTTTCCTGTGCTCCTTAAGACGAAGTCCATCAAAATGATCCATATAAAGGGGGATAGAACACAACCCTGCTTAACTCCTGATTTAATACAAAACCAGTTGCTGACCTCATTTCCTACTTTAACCGCAGCAGTATTATTCTCGTACATAGCGCAAATCACTTTAATGTATTTCTCTAGTATAACGCTGTTCACGCTAGTATAAACCTAGTATAACCTTTGTTAACGCTGTTCTATCAACAGAATCGAAAGCTTGCTCATAATCGATAAAACTAAGGACCAAAGGTGTTTGACGACGAAGGGACTTATCAATTATTAACCTAAGAGTGAAAACATGGTCGACATATCCTCTACCTTTTCTAAAACCTGTTCTTCCCTTAAAACTTTGTCTACAGCATGTCTCAGTCTAAAAAGTATCATATTACTCAGTAATTAGTATACCAGAAAAATACATTAATGTGATTTGTGCTATGTACGAGAATAATACTGCTGCATTTAAGGTAGGAAATGAGGTTAGCAACTGGTTTTGTATTAAATCAGGAGTTAAGCAGGGTTGTGTTCTATCCCCCTTTATATGGATCATTTTGACGAATTTCGTCTTAAGGAGCACAGGAAAGGTACTTGGAGACCACGAAATCAAATGGGGAGGAAAAACTCTCCTGGACTTAGATTATGCTGATGATTTAAGCATATTAGATGAAAGTGTGAGCAAAATGAATGAATTTTTAGAGGTTTTGCGAGTTCAGGGTACTAGAATAGGCTTGAAAATTAGTGTGAAGAAGACTAAATCACTAAGGCTAAGAAAAAGTGAAGATGAAAAGGTGACGTTGGGTAACGAAAAGATTGATCAGGGTGGCAGCTTCACTTACCTGGTAGTATTATTAGAAAAGACAGTGGGAGCAGTGAAGATGTTAAAAGTAGAATAGCCAAGGCTCAGGGTGTTTTTTCACAGTTAAAAAAAAGTTTGGAAGAATAAAAAGATAAGTCTGCAAACCAAGATTAGAATGTTGGAGGCTACAGTGACGACAGTGGTGAAATATGGCTCTGAAGCATGGGCGCTCCGAAAAGCAGATGAAAATTTACTAGATGTTTTCCAGAAAAATTGCCTACGGATTGTTCTGGGTACCCGGCTGACTGACCGTATTTCAAACAGTAGGTTGTACTAAAAATGTGGTTCGATTTCACTTTCTAGGGCTATAATGAAAGAAAGGTTGAGATGGCTAGGCCACGTTCTGTGGATGAAGGATGACAGATAACCAAATATTTTCCGCTTTGGCCAACCAGCTTGGGCTATACGGAAAGCAGGTCGTCCTTGTCTGGGTTGGGAGGATGTCATAAATAAAGATTTAAAGGATATGGGAACTTCCTGGGTGGGTGTAAAGAGGGAGGCCTTGAATAGATTAGGTTGGAGGAGGAGTGTGCGTAGCTGTGTTGGCCTCAGGCGGCTTGGTGGTGCAGGAGTTATTATTAGTAGTAGTAGCAGAATGAAAAGGCATTAAATTGCTTAAAGAGCACAAAACGGTAATTACAAAAAATGTGTATGTATTTTAACAATGGATTGCAACAATTCAAAAACCTTAAGAAAGAAAACCAAAAGTTTGAAGATTAGTAGAAATCGTTTATAGAAATTTGACTTGCTTTAATAATAGGCTTTATATAGATTTGAAAAGACACATTATGAAAAGACACTAAATTGCGTAAAAAGCAAAAAACTTGTAGATGCAAAAATGCTTTCATATATTCTAACAAGGGATTAAAAAAATTCAAAAACTTTAAAAAAAACAAAGTTTCAAGCATAGTTGACATCATCGTTAGAAATAGGACTTTTCTAACGATGAAATATCTTTGACAAGACTGGAAAATGAAAATACAGTAAATTTTCTCAAATTGTCTGTGGTTAGAAGATAAGCGCAGAATATATATATATATATATATATATATATATATATATATATATATATATATATATATATATATATATATATATATATATATATATGTATATTTATATATGTATATATACACTAGCTGTTGGGGTGGCACTTCGCACCACCCCAACAACTAGTTGGAGGGGGCGCTTCGCAACCCCCAAGCCCCCCCGCGCGCGTAAGTCGTTACGCGCCATATTAGTTACGCGCCATTGCATTTTACAACAACAAAAGAGAGAATAATGAGGACTTTTTTCCCAATACAGTGAACCAACAAAACCTATTTGAATATTTCGGCCCTATATCTAAGGGCCGTCTTCAGCAAAGAAAAAATAAAAACAATAAAACACTTACAATAAAAGTTCTCAATTAAAAATCCGTTTTTTTTAAAATAGCCTTGGCATCATTACTTCTTAACGAAAAGTTCAGCCAAGACTGTCTGATAAAAGCTAACATTTTACAAGATAAAAAGGTTCATTCATTTCACTAACTGTATTTATTAAAAATTAGAATGATTTCTTATTGCGATATTTGCTTTCTCTGCAGCTAATGTGATAGTTCTTTTAAGATTGGGCTTGTTTTTGTTCCTTCCTATTTTTGTTTTATTTTGAATTAGATTATTTTCTATAATTAATTTTGTGTACATAGGGTTGAGTGTGTATTCACCCAAGTCTCTGTTTAGGGATGTATTATTATTTAAGTTTCGTTTGATTTCGATTGCCTCGCGGACAGTTTGTTTGATTCCTAGGTCATTGCTAATTAGAATTGTTTCGTCAAATAGAACATAATGGTTTGGATTTTCAAAAATATAATTACTTAAAGCTGAATCGAAAGATATGGAGTTATTTTTAGACTTTAGTGCTTTTTCAATACTTTCTTTGTGTTGCTGTAATCTTGTTCCAATATTAGGCTATTTAAAAAAAAAAATGGATTTTTAATTGAGAACTTTTATTGTAAGTGTTTTATTGTTTTTATTTTTTCTTTGCTGAAGACGGCCCTTAGATATAGGGCCGAAATATTCAAATAGGTTTTGTTGGTTCACTGTCTTGGGAAAAAAGTCCTCATTATTCTCTCTTTTGTTGTTGTATTATGGAAAGGCAGTGTGGTCTTCGTCATTATTTACGCCATTGTATTTGTGTCCCACCTGTGAATATAGATACATATATATATATATATATATATATATATATATATATATATATATATATATATATATATGTATATATATATATATATATATATATATATATATATATATATATATATATATATATATATATATATATATATTTTTAACTACGTAAAACTTGCGAATATACAACATTCTTGGCTGTCCCATTGTCTGTGCATATAAATAGATTGTCAGGTTTACCGACTCTTGAACATGCAACATATAGTTGTCCATGGGAAAAACAATCTGTATTCAGATCTATACCTCATTATTCTAATGATTGCCCTTGAGCTTTGTTGATGGTGATTGCTAATCGAACATTCCCTGTGTCCCCTTCGTCATTTACATATCCCCCTGTGCCCCCGGGCGTCCCCGTTGTAGTTGTGTCCCTGTGTCCCGGTCGACATTTATATTTCCTGTGTCCTGGTCGTCATTTATATTGCCTGTGTCCCGGTTGTCATTTGTGTCCCGGTGTCCCAGTCTGTAATTTCTCTTCGAGTGTCCCGGTCGTCATTTTTGTCCCGGTCGTCATTTGTGTTAAAGTGTCCCGGTCTGTAATTTCTCTTTGAGTCTCCTGGTCGTCATTTATATTCCCTGTGTCCCGGTCGTCATTTGTGTCCCGGTGCTTTGTTGATGGTGATTGCTAATCGAACATTCCTTGTGTCCCGCTCGCTTTCTCTTTGAGTGTCCCGGTCTTCATTTGTATTCCCTACTAGCTGTTGGGGTGGCGCTTCGCACCATTCCAACACCTAGTTCGTGGGGGCGCTTCGCACCCACCCCCCAAGCCCCCCCGCGCGCGGAAGTCATTACGCACCATATTAGTTACGCGCCATTGTAGTTGTGTCCCTGTGTCCCTCCTGTGAATATAGATAAAAGAGAAAAGATTTCTCTTTTCGTTATAGATATATATACGTTTTAACTACGTAAAACTTGTGAATAAAAAAATTCTTCTATGTCCCATTGTCTGTGCATATAAATAGATTGTCAGGTTTACCGACTCTTGAACATGCAACATAAAATTGTCCATGGGAAAAACAATCCGTATTCAGATCTATGCCTCATTATTCTAATGATTGCCCTTGAGCTTTGTTGATGGTGATTGCTAATCGAACATTCCCTGTGTCCCGGTCGTCATTTGTGTCCCGGTTTCCCGGTCTGTAAATTATCTTTGAGTGTCCCGGTCGTCATTTATATCTCCCGGTCGTTATTTGTGTCCCAGTCTGTAATTTCTCTTTGAGTGTCCCGGTTGTCATTTATATTCCCTGTGTCCCGGCTTTTAGTTTTCTTTTTCTCCTTTATTTTTCAGTCTTTTTCCTTTTTTTTAGTTTTTTTTTCTTTTTAAGTTTTTTGTTTTTTTTGTTTTTTTATTGATTTTTAGTTTTTTTTTTCTTTTTAGTTTTTTTTGTAGTTTTTACTTTTTTTAGTTTTTTTTTAGTTTTTTTCTTTTTTAGTTTTTAGTTTCTTAGCTTTTTTTGTTTTTGTTTATTTTTTTAGCTTTTTTAGTTTTTTAAGTATTTTTTTGTAGTTTTTACCTTGTTTAGTTTTTTTCTTCTTTTGTATTAATGCTAAAGCCAAGGTTCAAACCTGGAGTCTCTCGGACCTAGAACCTGAAAAATAACGCTTTACCAACTCAGCTACTTCGGCTTGAATACATTCGTTTTGAGCAGCTATATAGAAATTTCTCTTTCAACGATCTTCTTACAATTAAAAATTTGTCTTTGAACGATATTCTTAAATACCTGTGTCCTGGTCGTCATTTATATTCCCTACTAGTTGGGGGGGGGGGCGCTTTGCGCCTTCCAAGCCCCTCCGGGCGCGTAAGGCGTTACGCGCCATATAGTTACGCGCCATTGTAGTTGTGTCCCTGTGTCCCACCTGTGAATATATATATATATATATATATATGTGTCTGTGTGTGTGTGTTTTTAACTACGTAAAACTTGCGAATATACAACATTCTTCGCTGTCCCATTGTCTGTACACATAAATAGATTTTCAGGTTTACCGACTCTTGAACATGCAACATATAATTGTCCATGGGAAAAACAATCCGTATTCAGATCTATACCTCATTATTCTAATTATTGCCCTTGAGCTTTGTTGATGGTGATTGCTAACCAAACATTCCCTGTGTCCCCATCGTCATTTATATATCCCCCTGTGCCCCCGGCGTCCCCGTTGTAGTTGTGTTCCTGTGACCCAGTCGTCATTTATAGTCAACAAACATGACGTCAGTCGACACACAAACATGACGTCAGTCGACACACACGTCCCAGTCGTCATTTGTGTCCCGGTATCCCAGTCTGTAATTTCTCTTTGAGTGTCCCGGTCGTTATTTATATTCCCTGTGTCTCGGTCTGTATATACCTTCGTTTTTGAATTGGTATATGATGAAATAAATTTTTATTTTTTTCCTTTTTTTTCTTTTTAGTTTTTTTTGGTTTTTACCTATTTTTTAGCTTTTTAGTTTTTTTCTTTTTTCTTTTTAGTTTTTTTTTGTAGTTTTTACCCTTTTTAGTTTTTTTTTATTTTTTTTTGTTTTCTTTTTCTCCTTTATTTTTCAGTTTTTTTTCCTTTTTTTAGTTTTTTTTTCTCTTTAAGTTTTTACTTTTTTTATTAGTTTTAAGGTTTTTTTTCTTTCTAGTTTTTTTGCTGTTTTTACCCTTTTTTTAGTTTTTTAGTTTTTTTCTTATTTAGTTTTTAGTTTTTTACCTTCTCTTTAGGTTTTTTTTAGTTTTTTAGCTTTTTTAGTTTTTTTAGCAGTTTTTACCTGTTTTTTTAATTTTTAATTTTTTTCTTTTTTAGTTTTTTTCTTCTTTTGTATTAATGCTAAAGCCAAGGTTCGAACCTGGAACCTCTCGGACCTAGAACCTGGAACATAACGCTTTACCAACTGAGCTACTGTATTTGTATTTGTATCGAATTAACGACGCTTCTTGACTGCTAAGGTCCCTGCGTCGGCCCTGTAGTGCATTCCTGAAGCATGGTTCGATCTCTGTGTCCCGTATTACCACGCTAAGGTCAAACCCACTGCGCCAACACAGGTAGTTATATAACTGAGCTACTTCGGCTTTAATACATTCGTTTTTGAATTGGTACGTGATGAAATAATTCAGACATCATATGCGGACAGTGACGTCACTCAACACACAGACACACAGAAAACTTATTTTTATATATATAGATGTCTCGGTCGTCATTTGTGTCCTGATGTCCCAGTCTGTAATTTTGTCAGTCGACAAACATGACGTCAGTCGACACACAAACATGACGTCACTCGACAGACATAACACAGAGACAACTTATTTTTATATATATATTACTAGATATATACTTTTATATATATTAAAAATATATATTTTTAACTACGTAAAACTTGCGAATGTACAACATTCTTGGCTGTCCCATTGTCTGTGCATATACAAAGCATTATGTACTAATAATGACGTCATATGCAAACGCTCTTTTTACAAACAAACAAACATGCATACATATATATATATATATACGCGCCACCCCAACACCTAGTTGGTGGGGCGCTTCGCGCCCCCCAAGCCCCCCGCGCGCGTAAGTCGTTACGCGCCATATTAGTTACGTGCCATTGTAGTTGTGTCCCTGTGTCCCACCTGTGAATATAGATAGATTTATATATGTGTTTCAAACTCCGTAAAACTTGCGAATATACAACATTCTTGGCTTTCCCATTGTCTGTGCATATACAAAGCATTATGTACTAATAATGACGTCATATGCAAACGCTCTTTTTACAAACAAACAAACATGCATACACACAACTCGTTTTTATATAGATAGATAGATAGATAGATACAATACAAATTAACTGCGTAAAACTTGCGAATATACGACATTCTTCGCTGTCAAATTGTCGCTGCATATAAAGAGATTGTCAGGTTTACCGACCCTCGAACATGCAACGTACAATTGTCCATGGGAAAAACAATCAGTATTAAGATTTATACCACATTTTTCTAATAATTGACCTTGAGCTTTGTTAATGGTGATTGCAAATGCTAATCGAATTGGGAATTGCAATCTTTTAAATTAAAAAGGCAGATCCGTTGGAATCATGGGAATGCGAGGAATAAGAACAGCCTCACCCTCAAAAGGCCCTGTCAAGATTGTGGCCTGTATTAGGTTTTCCATTGTTTTTTTACGGCAAGTCGCGTGCCATTGCAAATCTTTGTTGGGTTGATATTTCTTAAAAGTATTATTGGTACGCCTATTTTTAGTTGTAGCACGTGTGGTGGAAACCCTGAAAGATCCACGGAATTTAAAAATTCAGATGGATAATTAACCGCTTCATTCGGTTCCAAAACTGTGTCGACTGACTTGTAAAGGACTGCCTGGTCTCGAATCTTGGTCAAAACAATATTGTTGATTTCGTGAACGTCTATATTTTTGGGTGCAAGAATCGCTCTTTCACTTAGCCATTTATTATTTTTATAATTTTTTAGAATATTCGGAAATACTTTTTCAATCAATTCATTTTTGGACGTCACTAAATTACAGAAATCAGCAGGTAGTTGTATACGTCCTGAAATTGAGTCTACTGGGAGCTTTCCGTTTCCAATTGCCAGCAATTGATCTGAAAATATTTGACCAGAGTCATCGTTTAGTAATCGGACCCGCATATTTGTAGTTAATTTTAATGTTTTTACGTGTGCCCATAAATTAGAATTTTTCAGGCAAGCATTCATTTCGTCTGCAGGGGTTGATCTCGGTATTATAGGTAATCTTTGCCTGAAATCTCCCGCAAGCAATATTAATGTGCTGCCAAAGGGTTTCGACTTCCCTTGCAAATCTTTCAAGCATTGATCCAGAGCCTCGAGCGATTTTTTGTGTGCCATTGTGCACTCATCCCAAATAATAAGTTTGCATTGCTGCAATACTTTACCCATCCCAGATGATTTGGAAATATTGCACGTGGGAGTTTCTGTAGAATGCAAATTCAGAGGCAATTTCAAAGCGGAATGAGCAGTTCTTCCACCAGGCAGCAATGTTGCGGCTATTCCGGACGACGCAATTGCCAACGCTATATCATTTTTTGATCGAATTGATGCCAGAATCAGTTTTATCACAAACGTTTTACCAGTACCTCCTGGCGCATCCAAAAAGAAAATTTCTCCAACGTTGTTATCGACACAATGCATTATCGTATCATAAATGTCTTTTTGTTCCGACGTTAAGTTGGAAATGTTATTTTGTACATACGACAATAGATCACTCGTACTGTAACTTTGTTCACGATCCAATTCTACACATGTCGAAACAGCAGCGATACGGTTAGGTGAAGGCATTCCCAAATCCTGAAGAGGTTTGTTTGCCATACGTACGCACAAATCTTCTATAATAACTAAAGTGTAGTTATAAATTTCTGATGTAAAATCAAAAGTCATATCTGACATCTCTAACTGTTTTCGATGGAGTATATCTTCGGACATTTTTGACTTATATTTTTCCCATAACTCTGTAGGAGCTGATGGAGAGCAAGTTGTTAAAATGATGCCAAACAATGTGCGAATTTGACTTGGAGCTGACGTTTCGCATGCGTCATTGATGCAGTTATCCCAGTGTTGGTCATTCTCCAATAAATTCAGAGCTTGGCATGCACTACGGTAAGTGTCATGTACAGTACCGTTTACAGTTCTCAAATACTCAAAGGATGTCGGACCGGGTACATTCACCAAAAGCAGGCGTAGAAAGAAGCATTCATGTTGATCGGGGTGAACGGTGTAGAGTCTTCCTATCGTGGTATCTTTGAAGATGGTAGGTTGGCCGTCGACTGACTTACCCTGTTTTCGACGTTCAAATACTTTATTTTTAGTATTCCACGTGTAATACGAAGGCACTTCAGTATACAGCAGTTTTTTTGCAAAAGAATCATTTTTGCAAAGCGAAAAGAAAGCGGTTAACTTTGTATCCGGTGGATTCAGGGCTCTTTGTTGCACGTTAGTTTCCGAGAAATAAACACGTTGACCATTCTGTAAATGTACCGCTAAGTGAACAACAGCTGGACTACGTTCATGTATCGGAAATGAAAGAATTCGCCAAACAGCTTCATTACTGCTTATGTATCTTCCAGCCTGATATTGTACGATTTCGTCGATATCTTTGATTTCGGGCTGCAAGCCAAAAACTGCCATGTCACTGCCTTTGTTGACGTATTTACATATGTATTTGATTGCCTTTACGGAGTTACAGTATTCAACGTTTATGTGTGCATAAATGTTTTTGATAATAACGGGGAATAAGGAACAACCCACTGGTTATCTACTTCGTTGGTGGTACCGTTACGCTTCTTTATTATTGCTGTTTTACCGCCATCTTCAGTAGATCTTCTTCTATATTGTGGGTAACCATCATTGTCAGTAATTGTGTTTGATACTAAAAGTCGAGGATATTGCTTTGTGCACCTTCCTTTGGCCATGCATGGTAAATTTTCGTTCAGTGTACCGCAAGGTCCATGTATCATATTTTTTACAATAATATCGACATTTTCATCAGGTATTTCAGCGGAAATCACATCATCAATTTCGTTCGAAGAAATTTTTTTATGTAGCCAGATTAGTATATGTGCGTGTGGCAAACCTCGTTTTTGCCATTCCACTGAGTACATCCAGCATCGCACTGACCAAAACACTACAAGTTTTACTATGTAGTTTATCAGTGATTTCAACTTTTGCCGGAAGACACGGGCCGTAATGTCATGTCTATGAACCGCCGATTGTCCTTGAAGTAAAAGCTGCTGTATCTCGTCCCAAGATTGATTACATGTAAATGTAATAAATAAATCTGGACGACCATAGAGATGAACATACGCAATAGCACCTTGAGCATATTCATGCATATGACGGGGACTGCCAGCATATGACGAAAGTAAAATTGTTCATCTTCCCACGTTTGTGGTATTACCGTCATTTACAACTGCATCTCGCAAATGAATGTATTGTTCAGAGCGGAGCTTGGTCTGATTCAGGCGGATATATAGCAAACGTTCTGATTCAATTTTAGCATACATATCAACAACGTATTGGTGAAACAATTCACGGCATTTTAAAATATAATTTTCTTCATCCTGCCGAATCATTAGTCTATAGGAATAATAATGCATTGCACTGCATTTCTTATTCATTTCTTTGTTAGTGGCTGGATTCATCAATTTAATATTAAAGTGATGGCTGTCGGCTCCATCCCAAAAAATGATAGGATATTGTAGGGCATCGTAGCATCGATGAGTTTCAGCAATTCTTAACAACTGAGTGTTTCGCTTATGAAGAATAATATCTCGAGGTAAAAACTGATCACCGACCATAACGATTGCCACTTCGTCGATAGTTGGAGCATTGTATCTACGCACATGTTGGCCAGGAGGCGTTTTGTCAGCGGAAATAACAATTTTATGCGTATCAGTAGGCATCAAATCGATGGCTGTTTTGAACAGACGCATTAAATTATTATTTTCGTGGAAAAGATGTTGCAATTGGGAAACGATTGTCCTTTCAACTTTGGGAGAAATTTCACAACGTGCATTCGATTCAGAATTTCTATCACTGATGAAGTACAATTGTAAAAATTTATGATTCTCGCCTGAGAATGGTAGAAGGGACCCTGCTCTATGATAAATTTGCCCTTTTACTTTGAAAGTAGATATAAATTGATCTGTCCACAATCTTCTTACAATTAAAAATTTGTCTTTGAACGATTTTCTTTTTACTTTTAATGACGTCATCGTCATAACAAACATGACGACAACTAACTTCATGACTACATGACGACATGATGACATGACGTCACTCGACAGACAGACAGACAGACACATCCACAGACAACTTATTTTTATATATATACTAGCTGTTGGGGTGGCGCTTCGCGCCACCCCAACAGCCCCCCCCCAAGCCCCCCCACGCGCGTAATTCGTTACGCGCCATATTAGTTACGCGCCATTGTAGTTGTGTCCCTGTACCCCACCTGTGAATATAGATATATATATAGTTCCTCCCTGCTGATAGTTCCTCGGCACGCTTTCTTTTCTGACTTTCTCTCTCAGCAGCAAGTTTTTTGGCATAGACTCTTTGAGCATCTTCATCAGTCATTGTAAACTTAAACATTAATAGATTTCTACGTTAACATATGTCTTATATAACTTGAATGACGTCACCGTCAAAGCAAAAATGACGGCAACTAATTTCATGACTTAATTTCAGAACTTAATTTCTGTGTTGACTGACGTCATGAAATTAGTTGTCGTCATTTTTGTTATGACGATGCTTAGTATATTGTAAAACACATTAATTTGGTTAATAATATACCATTTAAAACACCAAAATGAACATGCTGGAGTAGTCACTCGGTGAGAGAGGGTGTCAGAACGGAGAATGAAGGTCCCAGGTTCAAATCCTGGTTAGGCTAAAAAAGGTAAAAATCTAAAAACTAAAAAAAAACTGAAAAAACTAAAAAAGGCAAAAACTACAAAAAAACTAAAAACTAATAAAAAAAATTAAGAATAAAAATAAAAAAAAAATAAAAAAGATAAAAACTAAAAAAAAAAGTAAAAAGAAAAAACGAAAAAAACTAAAAAAGCTTAAAAAAGGTAAAAACCAATAAAAAACTGAAAAGAAAATAAGGAATAAAACTAAAAAAATTTTCATCTAAAAAACTAAAAAAAATCTAAAAAAGGTAAAAACTAAAAGAACTAAAAAGAAAAAAAAACTAAAAAAAGGAAAAAAACTGAAAACAAAAGGAGAAAAAGAAAACTAAAAAAATATAAATAAAAATAAAAAAACTAAAAAGATAAAAACTTCAAAAAAAACTAAAAAGAAAAAAGAAAAAAACTAAAAAACCTAAAAAAAGGTCAAAACCAATAAAAAAAAACTAAAAGGAAAAAAAGGGAAAAAATTAAAAATTTATTCTATCATATACCAATTCAAAAACGAATGTATACCGGGATGACGACCGGGACACAGGGAATATAAATGACACAACTACAACGGGGACGCCGGGGGGCACAGGGGGATATAAATGACGACCGGGACACCGGGACATAAGAGAAATCAGAGACTGGGACACCAGGACACAAATGACGACCGGGACACAGGGAATATAAATGACGACCGGGACACAGGGACATAACTACAAAGGGGACGCCGGGGTGCACAGGGGGATATATAAATGACGATGGCGACTCAGGGAATGGTCGATTAGCAATCACCATCAACAAAGCTCAAGGGCAATCATTAGAATCATGAGGTATAGATCTGAATACGGATTGTTTTCCCATTGACCATTATATGTTGCATGTTCAAGAGTCGGTAAACCTGACAATCTATTTATATGCAAAGACAATGGGACAGCAAAGAATGTTGTATATTCGCAAGTTTTACGTAGTTAAAAACATATATATATATATATCTATCTATCTATATATATAAAAATAAGTTGTCTGTCTGTGGATGTGTGGATGTGTCAGGTGACGTCACCTGAAAAAACTGGATCAGGTGACGTCAAAACTGAAAAAACTAAAAAAGGCAAAAACTACAAAAAAAACTAAAAACTAATAAAAAAAATAAAAAAGCTAAAAAACTAAAAAAAACTAAAAAAAGGCAAAAACTACAAAAAAAAACTAAAAACTAATAAAAAAGCTAAAAAACTAAAAAAACTAAAAAAAGGCAAAAACTACAAAAAAAACTAAAAACTAATAAAAAAAAATAAAAAAGCTAAAAAACTAAAAAAACTAAAAAAACTAAAAAAAAGGTAAAAAACGAAAAAAACTAAAAGCTAAAAAAAACTAAAAAAAAAGGAAAAAACGGAAAAATAAGCTAAAATAAAGGTAAAAACCAAAAAAACTGGATCAGGTGACGTCAAAACTGAAAAAACTAAAAAAAGGCAAAAACTACAAAAAAAACTAAAAACTAATAAAAAAAGTAAAAAAGCTAAAAAACTAAAAAAACTAAAAAAACTAAAAAAGGTAAAAAACTAAAAAAAATAAAAAATAAAAAAAAACTAAAAAAAAGGAAAAAACTGAAAAATAAGCTAAAATAAAGGTAAAAACCAATAAAAAACTAAAAACTAGCTATATATATAGCTAGTATATATATATATATATATATATATATATATATATATATATATATATATATATATATATATATATATATATATATATATATATATATATATATATATCTATATTCACAGGTGGGACATAGGGACACAACTACAATGGCGCGTAACTAATATGGCGCGTAAAGACTTACGCGCGCGGGGGGGCTTGGGGGGGGGGTGCGAAGCGCCCCCACCAACTAGGTTTTGGGGTGGCGCGAAGCGCCACCCCAACAGCTAGTATATATATATATATATATATATATATTTAACTACGTAAAACTTGCGAATGTACAACATTCTTGGCTGCCCCATTATCTGTGCATATAAATAGATTGTCAGGTTTACCGACTCTTGAACACGCAACATATAATTGTCTATGGGAGAAACAATCTGTATTCAGATCTATACCTCATTATTCTAATGATTGCCCTTGAGCTTTGTTGATGGTGATTGCTAATTGAACATTCCCTGCGTCCCTGTCGTCATTTATATATCCCCCTGTGCCTCCCGGTGTCCCCGTTGTTGTTGTTTCCCTGTGTCCCGGTCGTCATTTTTGTCCGGTGTCCCTGTCTGTAATTTCTCTTTGAGTGTCGCGGTCATCATTTATATTCCCTGTGTCCCGGTCGTCATTTTTGTCCCGGTCGTCATATGTGTTCCGATGTCCCGGTCGGTAATTTCTCTTTGAGTGTCCTGGTCGTCATTTATATTCCCTGTGTCCCGGTCGTCATTTGTGTCCCGGTGCTTTGTTGATGGTGATTGCTAATCGAACATTCCTTGTGTCCCGGTCGCTTTCTCTTTGAGTGTCCCGGTCGTCATTTATATTCCTTACGTCCTGGTGTCCCAGTCGTCATTTGTGTCCCGGCGTTCCGGTGTGTAATTTCGTCAATCAACAAATATGACGTCAGTCGACACACAAACATGACGTCACTCGACACTTAGACACACAGACAACTTATTTTTATATATATAGATGTCCTGGTGTCCCGGTCGTCATTTGTGTCCCGATGTCTCGGTGTGTAATTTCATCAATCAACAAACATGACGTCACTCGACACACACACACACACACACAGACAACTTATTCATATATATATACTAGCTGTTGGGGTGGCGCTTCGCGCCACCCCAAAACCTAGCTGGTGGGGGCGCTTCGCGCCCCCCCCAAGCCCCCCCCGCGCGCGTAAGTCGTTACGCGCCATATTAGTTACGCGCCATTGTAGTTGTGTCCCTATGTCCCACCTGTGAATATAGATATATATATATATATATATATATATATATATATATATATATATATATATATATGTTTTTAACTACGTAAAACTTGCGAATATACAACATTCTTTGCTGTCCCATTGTCTGTGCATATAAATAGATTTTCAGGTTTACCGACTCTTGAACATGCAACATATAATGGTCCATGGGAAAACAATCCGTATTCAGATCTATACCTCATGATTCTAATGATTGCCTTTGAGCTTTGTTGATGGTGATTGCTAATCGACCATTCCCTGAGTCGCCATCGTCATTTATATATCCCCCTGTGCACCCCGGCGTCCCCTTTGTAGTTATGTCCCTGTGTCCCGGTCGTCATTTATATTCCCTGTGTCCCGGTGGTCATTTGTGTCCCGGTGTTCCAGTCTGTGATTTCTCTTTGAGTGTCCCGGGCGTCATTTATATTCCTTGTGTCCCGGTGTCCCGGTCTTTTTTTAGTTTTTTTAGTTTTTTTTTTTACTTATGTCCTGGTCGTCATTTATACTCCCCTGTGTCCCGGTCGTCATTTGTGTCTCGGTGCTTTGTTGATTGCTAATTTATATTATATTTATATTTATATTTTTTATATTTATTAATATTTTTTTAGTTTTCTTTTTCTCTTATTTTTCAGTTTTTTCCTTTTTTTTAGTTTTTTCTTTTTTAGTTTTTAGTTTTTTTTGTTTTTTACCTTTTTTTAGTTTTTTTAGTTTTTTTTAGTTTTTTTAGCTTTTTTAGTTTTTTTATTATTTTTTAGTTTTTTTTTTAGTTTTTGCCTTTTTTTAGTTTTTTCAGTTTTTTTTAGTTTTTAGTTTTTTACCTTTTTTTAGTTTTTTTAGTTTTTTAGCTTTTTTAGTTTTTTTCCTTTTTAGTTTTTTTTGTAGTTTTTACCTTTTTTAGTTTTTTTTCTTCTTTTGTATTAGTGTGAAATAATTCAGACGTCATATGCGGACAAACACGACGTCACTCAACAGACAGACAGACAGACATAACCCACAAACAACTTATTTTTATATATATTTATTCATATTTTTTTAGTTTTCTTTTTCTCTTTTATTTTTCAGTTTTTTCCTTTTTTTTAGTTTTTTTCTTTTTTAGTTTTTAGTTTTTTTTTAGTTTTTTACCTTTTTTTAGTTTTTTTTAGTTTTTTTAGTTTTTTAGCTTTTTTAGTTTTTTTATTAGTTTTTATTTTTTTGTAGTTTTTGCCTTTTTTATTTTTTTCAGTTTTTTTTTTTAGTTATTAGATTATTACCTTTTTTTAGTTTTTTTTAGTTTTTTAGCTTTTTTAGTTTTTTTTCTTTTTAGTTTTTTTTTTAGTTTTTACCTTTTTTGGTTTTTTTATTCTTTTGTATTAGTGTGAAATAATTCAGACGTCATATGCGGACAAACATGACGTCACCTGATCCACAGATCCACAGATCCACAGACAACTTATTTTTATATATATAGATATACTAGCTGTTGGGGTGGCGCTTCGCGCCACCCCAACACCTAGTTGGTGGGGCGCTTCGCGCCCCCCAAGCCCCCCCG
Source organism: Artemia franciscana (assembly GCF_032884065.1). Classification (NCBI taxonomy): domain Eukaryota; kingdom Metazoa; phylum Arthropoda; class Branchiopoda; order Anostraca; family Artemiidae; genus Artemia; species Artemia franciscana. The sequence goes on from NW_027066064.1 coordinate 17,083, forward strand.
CGCGCGTAAGTCGTTACGCGCCATATTAGTTACGCGCCATTGTAGTTGTGTCCCTGTGTCCCACCTGTGAATATAGATAGATTTATATATGTGTTTCAAACTACGTAAAAATTGCGAATATACAACATTCTTGGCTTTCCCATTGTCTGTCCATATACAAAGCCGTATGTACTAATAATGACGTCATATGCAAACGCTCTTTTTAGAAACAAACAAACATAGATAGATAGATAGATAGATACAATACAAATTAACTACGTAAAACTTGTGAATATACAACAGTCTTCGCTGTCCCATTGTCTGTGTTGCAATCTTTTAAATTGAAAAAGTAGATCCGTTGGAATCATGGGAATGCCAGGAATAAGAACAGCCTCAGCCTCATAAGGCCCTGTCAAGATTGTGGCCTCTATTAGGTTTTCCATTGTTTTTTTTTACGGCAAGTCGCGTGCCATTGCAAAGCTTTGGTGGGTTGATATTTCTTAAAAGTATTATTGGTACGCCTATTTTTAGTTGTAGCACGTGTGGTGGAAACCCTGAAGGATCTATGGAATTTAAAAATTCAGATGGATAATTAACCGCTTCATTTGGTTCCGAAATACAAATTAACTGCGTAAAACTTGCGAATATACAACATTCTTCGCTGTCCAATTCTCGCTGCATATAAATAGATTGTCAGGTTTACCGACCCTCGAACATGCAACGTACAATTGTCCATGGGAAAAACAATCAGTATTAAGATCAATACCACATTTTTTTAATGATTAACCTTGAGCTTTGTTAATGGTGATTGCAAATGTTAATCGAATTGGGAATTGCAATCTTTTAAATTGAAAAGGCGGATCCGTTGGAATCATGGGAATGCGAGGAATAAGAACAGCCTCACCCTCAAAAGGCCCTGTCAGGATTGTGGCCTCTATTAGGTTTTCCATTGTTTTTTTTACGGCAAGTCGAGTGCCATTGCAAAGCTTTGGTGGGTTTATATTTCTTAAAAGTATTATTGGTACGCCTATTTTTAGTTGTAGCACGTGTGGTGGAAACCCTGAAAGATCTATGGAATTTAAAAATTCAGATGGATAATTAACCGCTTCATTTGGTTCCAAAACTGTGTCGACTGACTTGTAAAGGACTGCCTGGTCTTGAATCTTGGTCAAAACAATATTGTTGATTTCGTGGACGTCTATATTTTTGGGTGCGAGAATCGCTCTTTCACTTAGCCATTTATTATTTTTATAATTTTTTAGAATATTCGGAAATACTTTTTCAATCAATTCATTTTTGGACGTCACTAAATTACAGAAATCAGCAGGTAGTTGTATACGTCCTGAAATTGGGAGCTTTCCGTTTCCCATTGCCAGCAATTGATCTGAAAATGTTTGACCAGAGTCATCGTTTTGCAATCGGACACGCATATTTGTAGTTAATTTTAATGTTTTACGTGTGCCCATAGACTCTTTGAGCATCTTCATCAGTCATTGTAAACTTAAACATTAATAGATTTCTACGCAAACATATGTCTTGTATAACTTGAATGACGTCACCTTCAAAGCAAAAATGACGGCAACTAATTTCATGACGTCAGCCGAAACATGACGTCACCTGATCCACAGATTATATATCTTCTATCTATATATATCTATATATATCTATATATATAAAAATAAGTTGTCTGTGGATGGATGGATGGATGTGTCAGGTGACGTCACCTGAAAAAACTGGATCAGGTGACGTCAAAACTGAAAAAACTAAAAAAAAGGCAAAAACTACAAAAAAAACTAAAAACTAATAAAAAAAATAAAAAAGCTAAAAAACTAAAAAAACTATAAAGGTAAAAACCAATAAAAAACTAAAAAAAAAAAACTGAAAAAACTAAAAAAAGGCAAAAACTACAAAAAAAAACTAAAAACTAATAAAAAAAGTAAAAAAGCTAAAAAACTAAAAAACTAAAAAAAAACTAAAAAAAGGTAAAAAACTAAAAAAAATAAAAAATAAAAAAAAACTAAAAAAAAGGAAAAAACTGAAAAATAAGCTAAAATAAAGGTAAAAACCAATAAAAAACTAAAAAAAAAAGGAAAAAACTAATAAATGACGACACTCAAAGAGAAAGCGACCAGGACAAAAGGAATGTTCGATTAGCAATCAACAAAGCACAGGGACACAGGGAGTATAAATGACGACCAGGACATAAGTAAAAAAAAAACTATCTATATATATAAAAATAAGTTGTCAAACTAAAAAAAGGCAAAAACTACAAAAAAAACTAAAAACTAATAAAAAAGCTAAAAAACTAAAAAAACTAAAAAAAGGCAAAAACTACAAAAAAAACTAAAAACTAATAAAAAAAAATAAAAAAGCTAAAAAACTAAAAAAACTAAAAAAACTAAAAAAAGGTAAAAACTAAAAAAACTAAAAACTAAAAAAAACTAAAAAAAGGAAAAAAACTGAAAAATAAGCTAAAATAAAGGTAAAAACCAATAAAAAACTAAAAAAAAAACTGAAAAAACTAAAAAAAGGCAAAAACTACAAAAAAACTAAAAACTAATAAAAAAAGTAAAAAAGCTAAAAAAACTAAAAAAACTAAAAAAACTAAAAAAAGGTAAAAAACTAAAAAAAATAAAAAATAAAAAAAAACTAAGAAAAAAGGAAAAAACTGAAAAATAAGCTAACATAAAGGTAAAAACCAATAAAAACTAAAAAGAAAAAAAGGAAAAA